>NW_023270839.1:12330453-12615084 GCF_011800145.1 Mirounga leonina
GGGGGGGCATCTGGGTGGCTCAGTCATTAAGCATCTGCCTTCAGCTCAGGTCATGATCCCAGGGTCCTGGGATTAAGCCCCACATCGGGTTCCCTGCTCAGTGGGAAGCCTCTTCTCCCTCTCCCACTCCCTCTGCTTGTGTTCCCTCTCTTGCTGTGTCTCTCTCTCTGTCAAATAAATAAATAAAATCTTAAAAAAAAAAAGGTGTGACAACATGGGTAGACCTAGAGTGTATCATGCTAATTAAAATAAGTCAGATGGAGAAAGATAAATACCACATGATTTCACTTCTGTGGAATCTAAAAACCCAAACAAACAAACAACAACCACAACAACAAAAAATAGAAAGAGACTCATAAATACACAGAACTGGTGGTTGCCAGAGGGGAGGCGATGGGGAGTTAGGTGAAATAGGTGAAAGGGATTAAGAGGGACAAATGTCCACTTGTAAAATAAACAAGTCACAGGGATGAAAGTAGAGCATAGGCAATATGGTCAATAATATTGTAATAATGTTGTATGGGGACAGATGGTAACTACACTTACCATGATGAGCATTGAGTAATATTTATAATTGTCAAATCACTATGTTGCACACCTTAAACTAATATAATATATGTCAAGTATACTTCAATTAAAAATTAAAAAATAAAAAATAAAAATAAAAACAAAAGCTGAGAGTGGGAGTCTGTGAATCTAGTAAATACTTAGCCATCAACTGTAAATCTAGTAAGTACCTAGCAATCAACTGCAAATCTAGCAACTACCTAGCAATCAACTATTCTTTGGCTTAGGTTATTGGCTGTCCAAGACCTTACGGAGTTCAGAACCTGAATATTTCATCACAGTTAAGTAATAAAAGGGGCTCCTGGGTGGTTCAGTTGGTTAAGCATCGGACTCTTGATTTTGGCTCAGGTCATGATCTCAGGGTCATGAGATTGAGCCCCCTGCATTGGGCTCCACGCTGGGTGTGAAGCCTGCTTAAGATTCTCTCTCCCTTTCCCTCTGCCTCTTACCCACTGCTTGTGGTCTATCTTTCTCTCTCTCTCTCTCTCGAAGAATTACAATTAACTAATAAAAGTTGCTCATCAAATAAAATAAATTATTTCTTATGACAGCTCCTAATTGCCAAGTGGATAATGTTTATTTAGAGTTCCCCAGATGTTCAGGGAAATCTATTGATTCATCCTGATTTTCAACAAACATTTATATGACTGTACTCAGTGCTGTGGGAAATAAAAAGAATTGCGGTCTGTGGGAAAATTACAGTGTGGTATAGACTGCATTGCACTTATATAAAGATTTACAATTCAAAACAATACCCAAGAATGACCAAGTAGGTGACAGAGAATATGTGAGATGTGTGTGCATATGTATACAGGAAAAGTCTGGAAGTGGACATACCAGGACATTCTACTGAGATGAAGTTATTTCTGGGAGATAAAGATAAGAATTTATTTTTGTTATGTTTCACTTTTTAAAATTTTCCACAATGAACATGTAATACTTGTATAAGCTATGTCTTAAAGCCAAATTACAACAACAACAACAACAAGGAATTTGGATGAGGGAATACTTTCCTACAGGAAGTACTTTGTGGGGAAGGAACACATGAACTCAGCCTCAAGGACTGGGGAGGACCTCAGGAGGTGAAAAGGAGGTAGAGAATTGGGTGAGTGTGAACCATAAAAGTATAATGTGTATTTGGAAATTGTAAGTTTCTCTGATGGTAGCATGGGGCTTAAATAGTCTGCAAATGGACATGAGCCTAGTAAGGGCAGTTAGGTATTAATTAGGAAGACTTTTAAATGCCAGGCTCTGGAGTTTAGACTGGGGTCATTAGCAAGTGGGGGTCACTGAAGTTTCTCTAATAGGGGAGCAGATGGTGAAGGCCATGGCTCACATGGGAGGCTTTGGAGAAGGCAGGGAAAGAAGGCTCTTCTGAGCACCTGGGCTGGAGGTGGTAGAGTCTACAACCCAGTAGTGTTTGGGGCAATGTTAAGGAAGTAAGAGGCGGTGACATACAGCAGGGAAAGGCCTTGTTTTACCCTAAGACATTTACTTAATAAGCTCAAAGAGAAAAGGGGAACCTAATTTCAATATAGGATGCATAACAAGAGCAATGAGGCTGATTTTCAGGTGTAGCTACAGAATTATTCTCTTCATTGTATGGGCACATCTGAAAAATGGAATTTGATTGTTGATGGGCCATTCTACGTGAAGGCATGCACAAGAGCTGGAGAGCCAAGCTGGTCAGCAGACATCAAGAGAACATCAAGTTCCAGAGGAGAAAGAGTTCCTGGCTCTCAGATCTAAAGGGAATGTCCTTATTAGGTCACCGCAGAAGGTTCTCCAACCTGGGGGAAGGTCACTTTCCCCTCAAATGATTGGAGTGTTCTAAATGCTGAACAGTGCAATACCCCAAGCAAATTTAACAGATGGAGCAGAGGGTGTGGGAGAGGCTTTTGGAAAACGCACTACTATTTCAATAATTTGATATTATTTGTTCCTAAGAAGCATTTACAAGTTAGGCTTTATACCCATCACAACTCAAAGATGCAGGCAAGCTGTGCTCACCTTGCTGGGAAGAGGCATAGCCCGAGGCCACCTTCATAAGAGCTCATAAAACATCTATTCCAATGGCTGGTGGTCAAAACTAAAGTTCTTAAGCTTTCAGAAATCATCGCACTCAGGTGCACCCCACTTTATGTGAATCCAGCCCTGGTTTCCCATCACCCTGGTCATAGTTTCAATCTTATCTCTTACCTCTTCATTTCATCATGAAGACCTGAAATTTGGTCCTTTCGGTTTGCCCCAATCCTCACTTCTGTGATCAGTTATCCCTCATCTGAGCAGTTACAGAGACTGGTCAGCAACCAGGATAATTACCCCTCGAATACTCATTTGCAAACAATTAATTTTTTGCCAAATGAAAACAGGCTACAACGCGGCTATGCTTATAACCCCACATGGACATGAGATGGCACAGGTAAAAGGACTTCCTTGGCACACTCTTGATCACATACACGTGACAATTGCATATGAGACAGGACCAAAGGCAAAGCACAGCTCTGCTGTCACTCAGGGAAAGCTTGCCAGTGGCACATGGAGCTGCACCTTCTGCCCCACACAGGCGCTGGGGAACCTGGAGCCATACAGTAAATAAGAGGTGCTCACTCGCTGTGCAGCCCCAGAGAAGGACTTAGAAAGAAATGTAAACACGGTTCTGGGTTTTCTGGACAAGCCCTGAAGAGCCAGACCTCGGTGAAGGTGTTGGCTTAGCAGACCTAGATATGGTTGTGTCTGGGTTTTTGCTCCATGATAAGCTGAAAGAATGGATCCATTTGTTCTTTTAGAGTCAACAGTGACTTCCTGGTACTTTCTGGACCTCTGGGGGTGAAGCCCCAGAGAGCCAATGCCTTTCACTGCACTGTGTAGATATCTATAACCTCATCACTATAGGGTGCTGGTGTGGGCAGCCCTGAGCACCACCCCTCATTCATCATAAAGACGATGCAATATCAAAGCAGGCAACACCAGGCTCTAAGCTCTGTACGTAAAATGAGTTGAAATAGAACATCACCAATCAACCACTTTTTGAGTGGCCACTGAATCTAGGATCCTGCACGTGAAGTCCACAAAAGGGTATTTTCATTCAGCCAGTCATTTAAATTATCTACCAAGTACTTGTTGAACACCTCCAGGGGACTGGAAACCCAGTGATGAAGAAAACAACATGGGGGTAAATACACCAGCAACACAGCTTGTGTGAGAACAGGACCATTTCCTCACCACACCCAATTCCAGGCTGCTTGATCCCTCCTGCCTGAGAAGAGGCTGTCTAGGTGGGATGAAAGCCCTGGCCATGTCTTCCAGCCAAAGGGACTTTCCCCTGGCAACCCATGTCACCATCTTGGAGGGCCTTCGTGTCCTGGCCTCAGCCTTCCTTCCCTCCCTCCCAACAATATCCTCGAGAGAGGGAGACAAATAGCACCGTCATGTCAGACATGGGGGCACTGAGAGAGAAAAGTGGAAGAGGTTCTTGAATCACACAGAAGGATAGAGGCTGACCCAGCATTCTGGGCTCCACGAGTTGCATCACAGGCGACCCCCTGAAAATGGTCACAGGTAACCAAGACACACATCATAACAGCAATCAGTGTTCTTCAAGTTTTGTTAGTTCTGCAATGTTCGAGAAATATCAGTTATGCGAGAAGGAAAGTGGACAATCAGGTCAATGAGACAGAGTTAATCCATCAGCAAAACTCCACAGGAGCTGTCTGAGCTCACTCAAACAAGGACTCTGGGGTAAGGGACTTGAGGTACGCTGCAGGCAGGTTGGAAAGGCTGCATCCACCAAAACACCTCCAATGAGAGTTTGACGACTGACCAGCATTTCTCAGACCAACAGTGCGTAAAATGTGCTCAGCAACATGAATTAATTCCCTCCTTAAACCTCGTTCTCCATCACCTTACCGCCCTCCCCAGGTTTGACTGACTATAAAAACTAGTTCTAACTTGCAAAGTTAGAAACGCATAACAATCATTTCTTAGGACATTTCTCTTTGTAAATGGGTGAGGGAAGCCACGTGTGTGAATCAGCACATGTTTCTTCATGACTGAACCTTCTCTGGCTCAAGAGGTGCAGAGCTGGTGAACAGACGTGCCCTTGCTGCCGCCAGCCATCTCTGCCCTGTCCAGCTGCCGGGACCGCTCGGACAGAGACAGGAACGTACATGGTGTTCCCAGCCCTTTAGCCCTCCTGAGTGACCGCACTGTCCCTTGCCGTTCAGAACAAGGCCCTGCTGTTCCTCAGGCAGGAATCACAGACCCGGGCATGTGAGCAGTTTCTGCCTGCAGGTCACTGTGCTGAGGGAACTTAGGTACCTCTCCCCTTTGACACGAATGTGTAACCATGTAAATCCATACCTCCAGGAGTGGAAGTAATAGGATAGATAGGACCAGGTGGGTTTCCTGGAGGACTGTGTTAGGAAAGGGTTTAGGAAGAGCAGAAAGGGGGTGCACAGAGCAGATCTGCCAGAAACCTTGAAAAGGCTGGTCACACAGCTTGTTGCTAAAACCAGGTCCAATGTTTACCAATAAACATATTACAATAAACATAGGAACAGCTTCTGGGGGAAACAAATCAAGCAATATGGAACTGAACTTAATTTGTTAAAATACCATATTTCCTTTGAATGGCCAAGCAGTGGCTTTAGAAATGAGGACAATAGAAGGTGACATATGTGGTGTGTTTTGAAGGGCTCTTCAAACAATCACACCCCCTTCCTCCAAAACAATCACACCCAGATTCCCCCATCTACATCCTGCCAAGACCCCTGCAATTCCAGCTTTAGAGAGATAGTTCTTTCAAGTTTCACCTTTTCTAGGCTTCTCCTTTAACATGTAAATACTCTTAAGAGGGGTCCCCTTTAACCTTGAATAAGTTGCTGGTCATGACCTTTTAGCTTGCTTTCAACCCCAGTCCCACAGGAGAGCTCTGGGTCTTTGCAGGGCTCTCTCTTTGGGTCTTAGGATGATCTGGGAAGAAAGGTGAGTAAAGCAGGACAAAGAGGCCCCGAAAGGGAATTGGAAAACCAGCCTTCGCTATACTGTGTAAGGTCATCCCATGCTAAGCTAGGCACGAATCTGCAAAAAAGGCTAACGAAAATCCCCCTTTGTAAACACAAAGCCTTGTTTTCACATCAAGTCTTTGGGTATTAGAGTCTGACAATTCCTCTCGATCATTATCAGAAGGTAGAATAAACTTGAAGAACTGATGTTCGATGATGTCTGGGTCCCGTGTGTGGGTGTGTGTGGTTGACTTCCCTACAGCCCCTGAAATAAATTGGGAGCAAGCTTTGCAATAGTTAATTTACTATAAATAAATACCCTAAGCAATGTGAGTTACTTACCAGACTCTTCACCATAAATGTCCTACGTGAAAGCTGACCCCTGTTTGACACCTCAGCTATTTTAAAGCTACCCCTACAAATTCCTCAGCTCTGCTAATCGGCAAAGGCTAAAACGTCCCTGCTTCTAGGCTCTGTGGGACTCTCCTGACAAGGAAAGTTGGTGTCAGGGAATAATTAGGTTCTGTTTGAGGGGGGGAGGGAAATGTCAAGAGCTTATTATTTCTGGTCACCTTGTTAGACATTTATATTGAAATGCTGCAGAAAATAACACAGACATGCAGAATATTCAAGTCAATGAGAATCATTGCATTGGCTGAAGAGGAATTTGTGTTTCATTTCCAAGCAACTCGCTGTTTAGTTTTAGAGCAGAGACCCTAAATAAAATCGAAATGTATCAGATTGGTCTCTCCATAGAGGATTGAGCAAAAGCCTAGGCCTCATTGTCTAAACAAACTGGCTATGATCAAACACAAGTGAAATATGTATATCAATGACACCCTTCATCCCACCCCCTGAAAGAATGTTATAGATCGTTCATCTCCTTCAGCCTATCTCTCTCACCCCACTTCCACAAAGATTTAAATATATGTCACAAAAAAGAGGTTTCATAGCCAATGTGATTTTCTTGGAATGAGTAAAAACTGGCTTGTAATTCACAATCTCCTTGAACAGAATATCGATGCTCAAGAGAAACCATTATTTTTGCCTCTGACAAGTGCAGAATAATTGAATACGTCCAGATCCAAATCCCCAAAGTGATCAGCTCTTAGCTAAATTAAGTGTAGATTAATAAAAAGGTGACATTTTTATTTTTACATGGAGACCATAGTTGGGGGGATTTGAGGAGAGCAAAAGCTCTGAGAAACCCCAGCAAAACAAGGAGCCTGAAGCATAAATGCCTGTGAGTGATAATCAAGGCCTCTTTTTTTTTTAAAGGTTTTTTTTTTTTTAAAGATTTTATTTATTTATTTCAGAGAGAGAGAATGAGATACAGAGAGCATGAGAGGGAGGAGGGTCAGAGGGAGAAGCAGACTCCCTGCCGAGCAGGGAGCCCGATGCGGGACTCGATCCCGGGACTCCAGGATCATGACCTGAGCCGAAGGCAGTCGCTTAACCAACTGAGCCACCCAGGCGCCCTAATCAAGGCCTCTTACTCTATATGGTGAACCACACTCAGATTTACCTGACCAGTCGGCAGGTAGAGTCAGGAACTACTGGGGTGCACAAGGTTGTGAGCTCTATTTCTTTACACCAGTACCACTGGGACAAGCACCATCTATGGGGTGCTCAGCCTGGTGAGCAGGCATATGTCAGCTCGAATTAGTGAGAACACTTATCCAAAGTTATGGGTTGGAGACATGAAACACATATCCTAATGTCATCACAAAGGCTTTATTTTGTTTCTTAACACTTTGTACTTTGTATACATCGGCAAAGAATTCCACTAGTATTCTCTCTCTCTCTCTCCTTCTCTGTCTCCCTCTGTATCCCTCACCTCAAATTATCCTTTGTGTAGCTGATGATCTGGTCACACCATAGCTCCTGATTTATACTTAGAGAAACTGAGAAACGGAGAGGTTAAGTGATTGGCTCAAGGTCACCAACAGCAGAGTTGGATTTAGAAATGACTGCTTCTTGATTCTCCGGGCACTGAGCCAATCTGCCTCTCCTCACTTCAGCATGAATGTTAAATACCTTTATCTGAATTCGTTTTTATTTCAGGTTTCTGTCTGCATGCGAAGTGTACGTGGACAATGTAGCTCAGTCCCACTGCTGAAAACAGCACCTTGCTCTTTCTAGCAGGCTAGTCCATCCTCTTCTGGAACAAGGCGCCATTGGACCCCAGGCCTGGCTTTGGATGCTGGTGTCAGGCGCTGTGGGGTGAGTGAGTGTGTGTGTGTGTGTGTGCGCTGTGTGTGTGCATGAAGAGAGCCTTACTGGGTGCAGGACCCCTGTGAGGGCAGGGTTTTCACCCCTGATCCTGCACAAGGGAGAGAGAGTCACAGCATCTCAGCTGAGGTTCATACTACTCAGCTCCTACATGCTGCCCTGCCCTCGTCCCTGCACCTGCCCTACGGGGAGGTTTCAAAAGGGAGCCTTCAGCTGACAAGGAATCGACTTGTCACGCACTCTATTTGGGTCCGCTTGGCAGAATGTGCCCTCCCAAGAGGCGCAAAGTATAGAGCCCTTTCCACACGGTGACTCATCTATAATCTCTAGCTAACAGGTTTAAGCCAAACCTGCTTTAGAAGACCAAAGTGTGTGAGATTGGGGGTCAGCGTGGGGCAGAACCTATTCAGGTCAGTGGGAGGGCTGGAGCCAGAGCTTAAATGGGCGACCTGTCCCCCAAACCTTTTCCAGCAGCACTGATGCTCTCTTCTAACCTTCAAGCCTTTGGCTCTTCTTTTCCCCGCTGCCCTTTTCAGCCACATTTTAATCATCCGCCTGTGGCTTTTCATTTCTGCTGCCCAGTGTCACTCATCTCCTCCTCCTTCCCCAGCCTCCCTAGCCAGGGCCAAAGGTTGTTTAAGGTCCCTGAAAATTAACTTTAGCCTCCTGCAAGGTGAATTGTTGCTTTCTGATGAAGCCTCACACTCTCAATGAGCTTGTGAAAATATTCCACACAAAAATAGCCTCCTGCTTACTGTGTGAGACTCGAGAGAGTTTTCATGCACTCAACCCCAAATTGCTCCCTCTGGTTTTTCTCCTTGTTTTAAGATACAATCAATAATTTCTGGATCTTTCTAAAGAATTTTAAAGAATTCTTTTAGGTGATTCCTAGGGTGTGTGTGTGTGTGTGTGTGTGTGTGTGTGTCTGTGTATACACACATATATACATGTAGTCTTGGATGGCTCACAATAGCTAGGTTTGGAACATTTAGTGAAAATTACAGCCTGGTTCTGTCCTCCCTGCTCACTTTGGATGGGATGATAAGGGATGGGAGGAAAAGACGGCAGTACATCCACTGAAAGATGGACTTTATAGAGAAGGGTAGGATGCATGACTCCCTACTTCTTCTTCCAAAGCTGGATTACTTAAGGGTCAGTCCCGGGGACTGGCAGCAGTGAATCCTGAATGAAGCCTCAAGTCTACCCTAGGGTGGGCCCAAACTCTTGGGATACCTGCCATGTGGACTCAGCATCCAAACAGTCCTCCAAACACAAGGTGGCCCTGAGGTGGGTCCCTGAGCAGCTCTCACAGGTTAACCTTGATTATTCCTAAATGTCAGAACTTTCCAGGTGTTTGATCTGGGCTACTCTCAGGATTACCTGCTGTCTCCTTTGTAAGCCAGGGGGTTAAGGGCGAGAGAATTCACTCTGGGCTATTCTATTTTCTGCCTCAACATATATTCATTTATTCATTCATTCATACATTCATTCTGTGTGTTAAGTGAAGATGCCTATGAGAGAGGTGATGGGAACACTCATGTAAGAGCAAGAGGCTTTTTTTTTAAGATTTTATTTATTTATTTGAGAGAGAGATTGAGAGAGAGCACAAGCAGAGGGAGTGGCAGGAAGAGGGAGAAGCAGGCTCCCCGCTGAGCAGGGAGCACAATGCAGGACTCCATCCCAGGACCCTGGGATCATGACCTGAGCTGAAGATAGCCACTTAACTGACTGAGCCACCCAGGCGCCCAAGAGCCTTTTTTTTTTAATTAAAAAAATGAAGAAGTTTCATATGTGAAGTCAAGTGGGGAATGATACATATCATGAGAGAATAATAAAAATAGCCAACATTACATAGCACTTTATACACCTGGCACAGTGTGTGTGTTTTGTTGAGGTCAAACATATATAAAATTTACCATTTTAGCCATTTTTAAAGGTACAGTTCAGTGGCACTAACTACATTCATATTTTTGTGCAACCATCACCACCATCTATCTCCGGGACTTTTTCCCATCTTCCCCAAATGAAGCTCTGTACCCACTAAACACCAACTGCCCTTTCCCTCCTCCCCTCAAGCCCTGGCAACTACCATTCTACTTTCTGATTTTCTGTCTCTATGAATTTGACTACTCTAGCTACTTCTTGGAAAGGAACCAATCATTATTTGTCCTTTTGTGAAGTTGTAGGCACTTTATATATACAACCTACTTAAGGTAAGTGAAATTATAATCCCCATTTTACAAATGAGGAGATTGAAATAGAAACAAGCTAAGTGAGAAGTGGAAATTTAACGCTCAGAGAGAACAGAGGAGGAGAAGTCTCCCTTAATTTGGTTCTCTCTTCCCAGGGTTCCATGAGCCACTTAAAAGGAAGCCAAGGATCCTCTTGTTGGAGGCCGGCCCCAAGCACCTGCCCGCCCCAGCTCTGTTTCTACGCAAGGGCTGAGCCGCTGGACAGGGCACTTCTGTAGGGGAGAAGATGGAATGTGCTGAACGAGTTAAGTGCCCCTTGTCCCCCCACCCCCACACCACAGCATGCCTGGCAGTTTGAGCTGGTGACCTGGGCAGGATCGGAGCCAAGGATTAATCCATCACAATGAGACGTTCTATTTTGGGCAGGCGGCTGGAGCAGATGCAGGAGCCGCACATCGTGGAGGCCGTGCACACCGGGAGGCGGCTGCCCCGGCTCCCTTGCACCCACCACTGCACTGGCTGCCTAAAGCGGAGAGACGAACCAGACCGCGACAGGCTGGAGGAGTATCAAAATTACACTTGCAGATGCCCATGGATTTCCTTAAGTGGGCCCTTCTGAGAAACCCAGTTGTCTTACCTAGTCTGTGCTTAGAATTTGCAAAGGCCCTCTCGGTTACCTCACTTCTACAAATCCACCCTGCTCCTTACTTCCCACCCCTCCTCCTGCTGCCCTGCCCCTCCACTTCCACTCCCCCAGCAGGAGGCAGTGGGATCTTCTCCAAAATGTGCCATCCGCACTGGAGCCTGCCCCAGTCCACCTTACTCCAGGATGGGATGGGAGCCGGAGTATATCGCCGCCGAGCCTCCACATGACAAAGAAAAGGCCCTAACTCACTGCTGCTTCCCCCAGGTGAAGGCCCTTCTCAGAGAGGTTCAGTGTTCATGAGGCCTACAATTTTCACATGAAGCTCCACTCCTGCTTCCCTAGAGAGATTCCCTCCCGCAACCTTTGGCCATTTGGTCTCCTGTTTACATGGAACTGGACAGAGCAGCCCAGTGACTCCTTCAGGAGTTGCCCTCCAAAAATATGCCAGGGAGGAGTGGGAAAATGAGATAAAACAGTAGTTGAACACTTTGGGTTAGAAAGCCCAATTTTGAAACGAAATTGCCTTTTAAGTCAATCTTGATGGTTGACAACTTTTTTTTGTTTGTCTGTCAGTCTGATCAATCTGTCCCAGGCAGAAGGAAACATATTTTGGATCACGGAGAACATTTTTGCGAGTTTTATTAGTGACTCTGTGAGAGAGCTTTGAAAATCTAAAGCTTTAAATATCTAAATATCAGATATTTCGATTGTATAGGAAATATCTACATGTTAGGACAACATTTAGAGAGGGTGGGGCTGTCTCTGTTTTTGTTGCTATTTCTGGCCTGGTTTCCAAAGTGGTTGCGATTATTTCCCCCTAAATTTTCCAATTCTACCAGCATATTTTGCCTAACCCCAATTACTACGTACTGCTCTCCTTGTTTCTATCTAGACCATCTGCTCTCAAAGTTTCAGTCTTCCTAAACATCAGTCAACGAAGATTTTGATTGATCAAAAATGTCAGATTTCCATCTTACAACTCTCGGGATAGGGAGTGATTACAAAAAGCTTCTATATGCTTTAAAGCACACACTTTGCAGGTGTAAATGTTAAACAACTCGAAAGGCCTAGAGCTTTTGGGTCCTAGACAGACTTCTGTGCAAGCAAACTTGGGCTCATCCTGTTGCCCTCTGCCCTTTGCCCACTTCCCCGGCTTCCTTACTCAGCCCACACAGGAAGCAAACCACAGAGGAGGAGCATCTTACTGAACCAGGCCCTGGAAGCAGATTTGGTACTAAAGGCCCACGAACAATCTAGGCCATGAATGGATGACAGCCAAACACTACCTCAGGTGAGCTGATGGCATGTGTTTCATGCCTGAGAATACAGAAATAATCGCTGCCTCATTTGCTCTTAAAAGGCTGCTCACCTCTACCACTGAGACTCAGTCCTTCCCTTGGCCCTGAGTTGTTTCCTCTGCTTCGACACCAGGCTCACTCTCTGAGCTTTGGCTTCTCTTCCAGACTCTATCCCACCCTCATCCCAGCACACGAAATCCCAATACATATTGGGATATTTCATTGTTTGATAAAAGGATTCTGTTATTTAAAGAAAATCATTTGAAAAAGACAGTGAACCCATCCTACCCTTTCTTTATCCCCAGGGATGCCCCTGGGTGGGCCCAGGTGGGATTCCGATGCCTGCCTTCCTCCACACAGAGGAGCTGCCTTCTGGTTCCAGACCTGAATAAAGAGGACAGAGCCTCATGAGTCCATCTGAGCCAAAGTGGGTTATTGCCAAGAATAACCTGGCGTCAGGATATTCGAACTCTTTGCCTTCAAGCTCTAGCATTCCAGTAGAGGCTGAGTTGGAGCTGTCACAGAGAAGCTCAGCAGGCTGGGGACAGTAAATGCAGTCCAGCTCTTAGTTGGAACTAGAGCATGGCACAAAAATGATCACAATGAATAAAACTTGGTAGCAGCTTTCTTTAAACAAATATATGCATACTGCTAAATCCATTTGCAGTAGGACTTGAATTTTGTTGCTGTACACTCTTGGATTCCCCAGAATCACCCAAGACTGTGCCGGCTTGCACCCTATTCTTCAGAAAGAGTTTTTCCCCAGGAGCCTAGATGTCTGTGTATAAGTAAATATACCTGCTGTTTTTAAGAGGACGATGCTTATGTTCTTCACACTTAAAGTACTTCAAAGCAACTCACACAGAACACTATGTACACCAAAGTGAGGTTAAACCACAGTCCTAAGGGAATCCCAGACTCTCCCTAGATCCACAGTGGTTGCTAATGTATATAATGCAGACTATGATAATAATGATGGTCATAATACTACTTATGGAGCCCTTCTGTGTAACAGATGCAATGCTATGTACTATATATTTAATCTTCACAAAATTCTTGTAAGATGGGTTCTCTCATCATCCTACTTCTACAGAAGAAAACACTGATGTCAAAATTCCAAGAAGGAGCACATCCAAGGTCAAAGCTTGGGTGTGACAGAAGTAGGATTCAAACAAAATCTACCTGACTCCAAAATCCATATTCTTAATTTCAAGGTGATATTTTGTTATGCTGCCCCCATTGGAACCCAGACACAGGCCTCATTAAATGGGAGCAGTCAAGGTCAGAGAGTATGAGAGTAGAGGAAGCTCATCTTGACTGAAATTTCTCTGGCCTTCTGCTCTCAATACCAGGAGACTCTTTTCTCAACTAATGATGAAGAGATGAAGAGCAATGTGTGCTCAGGAGATTTATTTTGGATCAATCAGTTCCTTGCCATGTTGTACTGAAATAGTCAAAATACCTAAGGCATGGCTCAGACCCAGCTGCCAGGGCCTGCCCTGAAGCCACTAAACCATACTGGGAAGAGATCCCACCCAACACAAGCTAAGAGAGGCCGAAGCCAAATCAAGTAGAAAACAAGAGATTCAAGAAATATGGATGGCATCTGAATAGCTCATACCCTCAGCTGTTGTGCATTGAGTACATAATTGAGTGCTGAGCTTTGGCATTCCAGTGCATCTTCTCCCCACACATCAATCATTTGTCTGGCCAACTGCAGTGACAACTGGCTGGTGTGTCTCTTGTCTCTCTCTCTCCATTATATATATATAGTGTACTCTGAGTACACTTTATATGTAATTTCACTTAATGACTAACATCAGAGAGTGGGCTTTATAGTAGGGAACTAATGACCTCATTTTTTAGGAGCAGAAAGAAGGAACAGAGTGCACCATCCCCTCTGTATAGTACATATCCTAATGTCAGGGCATTTACCCCAGGGGTATCCAGGTACAGGTTGAATAGAGCAGTGATTCACAACTTGTAAAGTGCATAAAAATCACCTGAGGATCTCACAATTCAGAATTTCACTCATTAGGTGGGCCTGGGAGTCTGCATTTCTATCAAGCATCCAGGTAATGCCACAGGGGCTGGTCTCAGGACTCTACTCTGCATAACAAAGGCCCAGAGTCAGAAGAAAACGATAAGGATCAGAGGAATATGGGGGGAAAGAGAGGAGAGAGCAGCCCCCTAAAAGACGCTCCTTAGTCATTATAAAACAAGGAGAGTGAGTGCGGGGACGATGTGGGTTCTGCTTATTCTGGCAAAATGACATGAAAGAGCATGGCAGGAATTTAATTTTCCTCAGACTCTGTGGGCTAATCCAGTAGTGTCTGGGTCCCATGTGGCTTATTGCTGTGGAATGGTTCACATGAGTGCTTCTCAACTCAAAATGGTTGCATTTTAGATTCACTAGACTCATGAAAATATATCCATGCTACATTTCCATCCAGAGAGTTAAGTCTTAATATCCGGAGGCAGAGTGCTAGCTCCAAGTTTGTTTGCTTGTTTTAAATCTCTCCAGGTTGAGAACCCTTGGTCTAACTGTTCCATGTGGCAGAGGTTACTGTGCCCAAAAACCCTGGGCAAAGAAGTCTGAACTCTGGCCGGGACAGGGCTAACCCCAGAGTCTGATTCAATGGAACAAGTTGCCCTACTTAGCTAAAGAACTGAAGCTTGATCATCTTGCTATTTTGAGATTACTGGATTCTACTTGATTATTTTCAAAGTGATACCAGGTAGAATCATGAACAGAACATTCCCAGCACAAGGCTGGTCACAAAACTTCCTTGCGTCTCTTAGATGGTCTTTTATTCCCTTTCTGATTTTATCTGTTATGGGAAGTCATGCCATTTCAATAAGAAGATTAGTCTTTGGCCATAGGAAGGCCACAAAGGCCCGATGCTTGGCCTCTGGATCTTTTTTTTTTTTTTTAAAGATTTTATTTATTTATTTGCGAGAGAGAGAATGAGAGACAGAGAGCATGAGAGGGAGGAGGGTCAGAGGGAGAAGCAGACTCCCTGCCGAGCAGGGATCCCGATGCGGGACTCGATCCCAGGACTCCAGGGTCATGACCTGAGCCGAAGGCAGTCGCTCAACCGACTGAGCCACCCAGGCGCCCCTTGGCCTCTGGATCTTGTCCATCCAGACCATGTAGGAATTCCTCTAGTTCCAGACTAGACCTAGAGATCGGAGCAGGCAGAGGTACCTCTGCTAGCTCTGAATTCACACCCTGAGGAGCTGAGGATAAAGTTGAACTTTCTGATTCACTGTTACTTTATGATCAGTCCACAGAGGCCATATGTATTAGGGTTCTCCAAAGGAACAGAATCAATAGGACACACACACACACACACACGTGTGTGTGTGTGCACATGAGATTTATTAAAAGGTATTGGTTCATATGATTATGGAGGCTGAGAAGTTCCAAGATCCAGAGTCAGCAAGCTGGAGATCCAGGAGGGTGGTATGGTTCCAGTCCAAGTCTGAGTCTGGAACAGACAGGCAGAGAAAGCACAAATTCTCCCTTAGTCCATATTTTTATTCTATTTGCCTCCAAGGGATTGGATAAAATCCACCCACAATGGAGAGGACAATATGGTTTACTCGATCTACTGACTCCAGTGTTAATCTCATTCGGAAACACCCTCACAGACACACGGGGTCATTTTTAACCAAATATCCGGGCACCCTTAGCCCCGTCAAGTTGACACATAAAACAGAATCTCATAGAAAGACGATTTGGAGCCAGTTCTGCTATTTACTATCTCCTGAGAGAGACTGTCAGCGAGGACTGAGCAATCTGCAAATAGGCTGAAATTTAAATATTACTTCAACCATCATCTTTAAATCTTTAAGTACCCTCCAGCAGCAATTTCATCAAATGGTGTTTGTTTAGTCGTTTTGCCCCTAATTTGATCCAGCTTCTAGAATGCCATTATCAGAAGACCCCCAAGCCCTTGTTATAGCCAGTGCCCTCTGTTCATGCTCTCTTTGTTTATTCCTTTGTCCGCCTCTCCCCATTCTCCATCAAAGCCTACCAGTCCTCCAATGCCAGTTTATATTTCACTCTGCTCATGAAGCATGTAGTCGCCACTGCAGCTCACTATAATCTCTGTTTCTTTAGACTTCATAGCCTTTATTACCATCCATATGACTTTCTTAGCACTTCATACTATCTGATCCTCCTTGTACTGAGGCAGTAACTCAGAACAACTGAAGCATGACCACTGGAGTCCTATATCGCTAGGTTCAAATCTGACACTATCATACTGGTCATACGACCCTGGGCAGGTATTAACTTCTCTGACTCTCTGGCTGCACATTAAAAAAAAAAAAAAAAAAAAAAAAAAGAATGGCTTACCTTGCAGAGTAGTAGTAAAGGTGAAATTAATGAGAATAATGGTAGTATGACTTTATCTGTGACTCACATTGTCTCCTCTCACTGTGATGATCTAAGAACACAGTCTAATTAAAAAATATCCACCTCAAAATTACTCTGCTTTTTTACTCATATTTCTCTATATCTGGAAGGAGGATGTATATATAGTCCACAACAAACCCTTGACAATTCCCTTTCTTTTCCTATGACTTCCCTTACAGTCCATAGCTGCTCAGACCCTTTCTTTTCATGGTATTCATCCTCTGGCAGTGAGACCACAGGATCTTGCTGGATTACCTTCCACCCTCTCCTTTCCTCATTCCAGTCCTGTGTCTATTTCCCCATTCTTGTAAATCTGCATAACAATAGACTCAGATCTGGCAAGGGCCCATACTCTCCCACACACTTCTGGAAGATGAGAACGAGGGAAAAGCCAATAAGCACAGAGAAAGGGCATATATTACTTCAGTTCTGCCACATGTGTACAGAATTTAGCAGGACCTGGCCCATAATACATGCCCCCAAAAGGACAACTCCTATTATTTTATTGCTATCATGTATTGCAAAATGAAACAAAAATTATACTTCTTTTCTTTATAAATATGCAACTAGATTGCAAACTCTTTTAAGGAAAAAACTTTGTATTATCATTTCTTACACTCTGTACCAGGGCTGCCCATGAGAACTTTCTGCAGATGGGCGCCTGGGTGGCTTTGTCGGTTAGGCCTCTGCCTTTGGCTCAGGTCAGGATCCTGGGGTCCTGGGACTGAGTCCTGCATTGGGCTCCCTGCTCAGCGGGGAGTTTGCTTCTCCTTCTCCCTCTGCCCCTCCCCCCTGCTCATGCACTCTCTCTCTCACTCTCTCTCAAATAAATAAATAAAATTAAAAAAAAAAGAACTTTCTGCAGTGATGGAAATGATCTACCATCTGTGCTGTCCAGTATGCTAGCCATTGTCTACATGTGAGTGTTGAGTACTTGAGATATGGCTAGAGCAACAAAGGAAGTGATTTTTTTTTTTATTTTATTGAATTGATATCACAAAGTCCAACCTGTCTATTGGCTACCATATTGGAAGACCAGACAAAGCCTACCACAGTACCTTGTACAAAGTAGACACTCGGCGGTAACTTTTATTAGTTGGATGGATGAATAAGTGATTAAATAAACCAAACTATAAACTATGTCTGTTGCAGTGCTGATATTTTTACAAGTAGATCATTTTACAGTCCGCTTACCTAGGTGGGAAGTAACTATTCTCCTGTTGTTTTATACTCTGGAACAGTTTTCTTGCCACAGGAAAAATAGCAAATGTTAAATAAGATTCTATATTTAGGTCTCACTGTTTCTTTGTTCAGTATAAATTCCTTCTGACTCTGAGGTCAGCCTCTTTTGTTTTTCAAAAATTAAAAAAAGAACCTGTGATGTACATGTTTTATTTAACGGTGGGCTCTTGCTATGACATTTCCCTTCAGGAATGAAAGAGGAAGAGATAAGTTATTGTCAATACAGCCACAAGCAAATTCAACCATCTTCCTCAGCACTGAAGAGAAATGTCAAAAAGGATTAATCATGCATTAGAGATGCACAAACATGTTATCTCTCCCATATATTGAAGGACTAGGGTATGTTTAAATACTTGTCCACCATTACTAGATACTCAGGGGCTTAGCAGCCTTGAAATAATGTTTATATCAGTAGCTCTATGACTTCAGGTTTCAACACAAAGATAGAAAAATATTTCATTGATATTTCATCTGAATAATGCTTGTGTTTAAGACTATTGAGGCTTGTAAAAGAGTAACTTTATGTTGAATGTATTTCCTCATCACTTTATGTTTTTAAAGCATCACATTTGAATAAGGCCCTATATATTTGGGTCTCTTTCCTCTTCCTAGGATGACAGTTAAGAAACCAAGATAAAATGAAGTCATAAAGAGATTCCCAAACTGGAGGAGAGGGGTATCTTATATTCATTCTGAACAGAAAAAGGCTGGGATCTTAAGATGAACATTATGCAAAGTGAAATAAACCAGACACAGGAAGGCAGGTATTGTATTATTCCACTTATATGAAGTATCTAGAAAAGGCAAATTCATAGAGATAGAAAGTGGATTTGAGGTTACCAGGGCTTGGCGGAGAGGGAGGAATGGGACGTATTGCTTAATGGTTGCAGAGTTTCTGTTTTGAGGGATGAAAAAGTTTTGAAACTAGATAGTCATGATGGTTGCACCACATTGTGCATGTGATTCACATGTAATTCAATGTAATTCACATTACATTGTGAATGTAATCAATGCCATTAAATCATACAATTAAAAATTGTTAAAATGGCCACTTTCCTCTTATATATATTTTACCACAATAAGAAAAAGAAAAGAATTTGGTATCCCAGCAGTAGGTCTCACATAAAAGAAAAATGACACTGTTTAGAAGAGGTCTGCAGGCAAGTTTAGCCCACGTATTTAGACCAGCAAAGTCATTTAGAAAACATCTAACTTCAGGAGTTTAAATTTTGACAAGCGACGTTCTATAGGGAAACAAGGTTGTCCTCCAACAGCTGCAATGAAATAATAACTAACGGCATTAAGTAGGAGGCAAAGGAAAGGATGTTAATAGGGTTTGGGAAAGCCTGCTGGAAGGCATCCTTCACATTTAGGTGATATGCTGGAGTACAGCTATATCCTCACACAAACATCTCTGGGGGCCGCTGGGAGAAAAAGAATGATGGGCTGGAACCGATGAACTGACTTAATGTGGCATTTCTTGAGTCTTATGTAGCTATGGTATGACATTAGTACTAGAAAGGACTCTTGGGGCCATTTATTCATCCCTTTGACTTGAAGCAGGACTGCAATTAAGCCATCTCAAACTGAGAACTTACACTTTTTCTGAAGACCTTCAAAATCATGCCCTGGACGTTTAATTCACATCTCCTAATGAAAGCTTAAGCTTCTCCTTCTGTGCTGCCTAATTAGAAGCGGGCAAGGAGCAATCATCTCCTTGGTACCCTCAAGTTTCTCATCTGCCTCTCACAACACAGGGCCTGGAAATGGGTAAGGTATTTCAGGAAGGGTACCACCAAGTGAGCATTTCCTGTATGTAGCAGTCAGGGGCCAGGCAGGAAAGCAGAGCCAAGATCACTATGCTAAGAATAAGGGATTTCTTGTAGGAATGAGACCCTACACTAGTGTGGGAAGAGCTGACAGAGGTCTACAAGGAGGAGCCAGAGGATCCAAGAAAGAATCACCAGCCAGTCCAACTGAAGCAGAGACATGGATGGACATGTGAGACCTTCCAGGGAAATCTGAGAAGCCAAGCATGTCTAACTGCTAGAGGAGGGCCACAAATGAGGAACTCATGGAAAGACCCAAGGGTGACTGTGCCCTGTGCAGCTATATACAGCCAAACCCCTGGAGGGCTTGATGCCTCTGTCGGTCTGCAGGGCTGAAGGTTGTGAAGGTGACCCAGGAGCAGAGCAGAGGACAGCAAGGACAAGCTGGAACCCACCAGATACCTCTGTCTCTGTCCCTCACCATATATGACCAGAAAATCTTCATGATTACATCTACTGCCTTGCTTCCACCTTGCAAATCTCACCCCCAAGTTTCTTCCTTGACCAGCTCTAATTCTGAAACATGTTACCAGCATAACCAAGTTGAAATAGCACAATCCAGCATGTTGTATCACCTCTCCATGCTTGCAATTGCTGTCTAGACTTAAGCTTAAATAAAGGCATCATTGGAATAGAGAAAGCTGTATCTATCATATTCTTGCCCTGTCCAGGTGAATAAAAGATTGAAAATTGATTAAAAAAATAATCAAGAGTATTTCCCTTCTTCCTTCCTGACACTGTTTATTTACTTTATGGTAACTGGTATGGTAAAGTAATTTACTTTATTACTTTATAGTGCTTTATTACTCCCCATCACATCAAGCTGAAACACATGACTGTCATTCCACATTTTTAGTTCAAGCATTATCCATCAACAAATTGACCAATTTCTAAATCAGCTGTCTTGACTAATGCCTGACATCCAGAAGTAGAGTATTGTTTGCAGGGACAAAAGCTTGGAAGCAAGCAAAATATTCATCATGAGGAGAGTGGTTACATAGATTATGGAACAAACACGCAATGGAATACTATGCAGCCTTTGAAAAAAATAGACACAGTACTGATAAGGAGCCATGTCAGTGTTATTTTGTTAAGGAAAAAGCAATGTGGAAATGGTGCATATGTTACCATTAAACAAAGGATGCATATGACGTCTCTTTTCTCTGGGAACCGTGACTAGAGATGGAGTGGGGCAAAGAATATATAACCTTTGAATTTTGTGCCATATATTTGTACTGTTTATTAGATAGATAGATGATTGATAGATGATAGATGGATAATAGATAGGTAGGTAGGTAGATAGATAGATTTAGATATGAATAAGTAGCTAGATAGACCCGCATTTTAATAACGATGTGCTCTGTGGTATAGTGTGATTTGGCATATTTTACCCCCCAATTCTCTGCTGTTGGTGTCAAAGATGCCCAGGAGAAATTATAGTTATCAGAATTCATATCATGATTAGAAAACCAAATTCACATGTTGGGTCAATGTACCGAAGTGTACACGTGAGAAAAATGTGGGAAAACGTCCTACTTCCTCTGCCTTGCCTCATTTCATTCCTCCATGTAACTGATATTTTTGTGTAGGTTTATACTTTTTGTTGCTGGGTTTTTGTTTTTTTGAGAAGGAGAAAGAGGTGGGGGAGGGGAGAGAGAGAGAGAGAGAGAGAGAATCTTAAGCAGGCTACATGTCCAGGGTGGGGCACAACACGGGGCTCCATCTCACGACCCTGAGACCAGGACCTGAGCCAAAATCAAGAGTTGGATGCTCAACCGACTGAGCCAACCAAGCGCCCCATGTTTACACATTTTGTCACAAGTTTAAAGAGAGATGCAAATTACCTCTTAGACATGGCTCCTCTTTGAGACACCACCCATTCCAAACAGGAAGAAGTTCCCTGCTCTGATCATCAGAAGCACTTATTAAAGGGGGAGAATATTGTTGCTAATCTAGGTAAGTTAAGAAGCTTATTCTGCCCACTCTCGCCTTTTTCTGGACCACCTGCTACAGGAGGATTGGATTTTCGTGCTTTTCCTTTGTAATTCATTTCCTCTGTCTAAATTATATTTCCCTCTTTCATTCTGCCCAGATGTTTGACAGGTGCTTAACTTCTGGGATCCCTCCCCCAATGACCATGCATTCTTTCCTACGTGCGGTTGCCCAAGGTTCAGAACAAGCCACGTGTGGCATGAAAGTACACTCTGTTCTGGTACTAAACGGATCGTGGCTTCCGGGCAAGAGCAGCACGTTAGTGTGGGTTTGCATAGGTGCTGATTTTCTGGGAACAGGGAAGGGCTTCTCTCTGGCTCTCTTACTCTTTTCTCCTGACCCTTTAGTAACTAATGTCCTTGCTCAAAGTTCTCCACTGTGACCACTGCAGAAAGGGCTGTGGGACACGGTCATGTAACAGGGGCTTTTTCCTCTGGCACGACCTCATCATCTCTTGACTCAAAGACAGAATTAAGGGCACTGAAAAAATTGTGTGCTGGCATCTCGTAGAAGTGGTGATTAGTTTTCTTTCTTAGAGTGGCCCGGCCGTGTGCAAAAGGTCATTCAACCTTCACGGCACCCGTGGATGTCCCCCTAGCACTGTGTGCACCTATTGCAGGTGCTCGGTAAAGAACAGCCCTGTGGAGGTGAGGGGTGTCCTGACATTTCCATGCAGCTAGGCCTTCGGTTTGCAACCCTGTCTGTAATTTCCTGTTACTCTTACGGTGTGAAAAACTGACTCATACCAGGCTGTCTCCCATCAGAAATGGTTTATTTAGAGATCACTAAAGAATGGATGAGACAGGCACTCTGGCCACCAGCATTAGTCTTTATCACACCTCTCCTCCTCTTCCTTGGGTAGAAAACTCCTAAAGATCCGGGTAAAGGTCCACTGGTTTTCTACGCCTCATGCCCTTCCTTTCTTTCACTCTACTCCAGCTGCAGTGGCCCTCTTGCCATTCCCTCTGACTCAGGCCTTCGGTGCCAGCTATTCCCTCCGAATACTCTTCTCCCAGAGAGCCACATGACTCACTCCTTCGTCTTCTGCAAGTCCCTGTTCAAAGGACGCTCTCTTGTCAGCTGGCCTGTTTAGAACTATAACCCCCCACACTTCCAATTCCACTTTCTCCGAGGCCTTATGTATTTTGGCCTTTGTTACTGTATCGCTCCATCATCGGTGCCATGAGGGCAGGGGTTTTTGTCTCTGCTCCTGCCGTTTCCTTTTGCCCCGCACAGAGGAGGCACGCTGGAACGAAGGAATGAAGGAAGAGTTGTAATTGATGTCCTCCTCTTCTTACCGGGTTAGGCTAACCTAAGGCTTTTGCCCGGGAGGGCATGAAGATGAGTCAACTCAAATGAGTAGGAGCCAATACTTAACGACAGACTACTATGTTCTAAATATTTTGTATCTTGACTCATCATTTTGTCTGTCCGCGCCACCACCACCTCACCCTGATCACTTTCTGGAGACTGCTCTCCTTTCCTTTGGGAACTTCTCCTTGCCAGCTCCACTGACATGGCCACATGGAGCCTCCGTGTTAACACAGAGTGACCTCAGCTCCTGGCTGAGGAGAGTAGACCTCTTTCTTATTCAAGCTAGACAAAAGATGTGCTCCAGAAAACTTGGGATCCAGACCAGGAGATCCAAACTCAACCTGGTTGTGTGATTGAATTGAGAGAAGGTAAACCTGGGAGCTGCTGTTGATAGCCAAATTTTCATTCATGCAGACTGGCAGTAGAGAGAGCTGGTCTGAGGCAAAGGGAACGGTAGACCAATCATGCAGAGAGGCCCAGAGACATGAACCCAAGTATGGTCCTTTATGCCCTTGGAGTCCCTGATTCCAAGTCACTCTTGAGAATCAGCGGTAGTTCCGTCTTTGAATTTTGAAATACCCTTAGATCCTTATACTACATTCCCCTCTTTTTTTCTTAAACTTAGTAAAGATGACTTTCATCACTTAAGAAAACTTTGTTATCTCACTCAGTGCTGTCAATTTTTGTCTGATTTTACAGATAAGGAGGACTCAAGATGTTAAGTGAAATGGTCAGTTCCTGCTGGAAAGTTGCCAAGCTGGGATTTGCTCTCGGGCCAGCCTGACTCCAGAGCCTGAATGAATCAAGACTTCCATTCTGTGCTTCAGTCAAATCCACTCTTCTTGATGCATTGTCTTTTCAAAAATGTTTTATTATGGACACTTTCTACACATAAAGTAGAGTAGAATAATGATTTCCTATGTACTGATCAACCAGCTTCAACCATTCTTCCCATTCACCAGTCTTATTTCTGATGCCCTTTTAAGTAGCAGACCCTCAGAGAAAAAAGGAACACTCTGTAGGCTTTGAGTCTTTGGAGTGGGGCCTACACGGTGGCTATGCAGTGATCCACCACGGAGAACTGCAGAGAAAGAAGAGACAGGAGATCAAGAAGAGCGGCCGAGGGGAGCCTAGCCGTCCACAGTCCCGTTGGAGGCAGGGGGGTCCACTGGATCACCCAAGAGACAGAGGGGGCTTTTCCAGCCCCTGTGGAAAATACTAAATGTTGGAAAACTCTACAGAGTTAAACCAAGTTCAAAATGCAGCCCCACCCCCAACATATTGCATGTTTGTGATAACCAGGTAATTAATGCTCAGATGCTAACCATCTGAGATGTGACACGGGGAGGCCTCTGTGTCAGGGTTCATTTATTTTCACCTCTCTCTGGTTCCTCTCTCTGCTCCTGGTTAATGATTTACAAGTGACACCTTGGTAACAGCTAAGGGATGCTCTCTCCCTGTTCTCTTTAAGGGCAAGAAGTAACCCGGGCCTGGGGACAATCCCATCAGCCGTAATCAGAGCTGCACCCAGGACACTGCTGGAGTTGGCCGGAGCTCTGTTCAGCGAGATGGCAGGTCCCCAGCCTGACACTCTGCTGACCGCTGCTGTTTCCCTTCTCTCTCTCTCCCCCACCCTCCCTCATGCCAGAAGGACATTTATGCAAGCGCCACTGGCTCGGTACTGAGCAAACCAAGATAAGAAATGAAATGTCTGGATTCAGCAGGGTGGTGGAGTGTGCTATCCCACACTGGACAAGCACAGCCTCAGCGCTGCCAACGTGAGCTAGAGTCATGCTCGGGAGACTCTCGTCCCAAGGGCTTCCCCTCTCATTATGGCTCTTAGGGGCCCACGACTTCATTCCTGGGACGGTGGAAGCTGCCAGCCCTAATACCTATCTCACCGGGGAGTTGTGAGGGTAAAATGAGATTGTGAATGGGGAGGCAGTTTGTTAACTGCAAAATGGCAGACAGTCATAAAGGACTGCCATTTTCACTACTCTTTTGCCGCATAGCTGGGGACCTGCTCCTGCGCCCTGTCAGGCCTTCTTTCAGCCTGAAATCCAGGTTTTTTTCCCCTAGAGGAAAGCTTGGTTCAAGCTCTATTTCTGAATGACAGTCACTGCTGAAAGGAATCCACTAATATTTATGATTCACATGCAAAAATGTGTCAAACATATTTAGCAAGCTTCCCGTGAATCCCGTGTGCCTAGCAACCAAAACAGAAAAGACAACATACGAATTTGCGGTTATTTGATACCAGTTTGATCTGAATGAACAAACAAATTTGCCTGTTTTTCCAAACATGAACCTGGTACAATGATCATTGCGTGTGCGTAGGGTAAATAATGCTCTTGCTACTAGAATTTTACTTCTATTTTTTGGAATGAAATTTTTATTCCTGGCAAAGAGAGAATCATTGGATCTACTATGTACATCCTCTGACATTCTGACACACTTCTCCATGCCCTGTCTTTTTCAATTCCAAAACCCTTGAATTTCAAAACGATTTCTTTCCTACTGGGAACATTGTATCAGGCATCACAGCAGTAACGTTTTCCTCTAGAAGAAAGTCAATGGCCATAACTCCACCCCAGACAGCAAGCCCAGTGGGTGAGTTTGAGTGGGAAGAAACCAGACTACAAAAACACCTTTTCTATTGGGCTCTTGTCTGAAAGGTGCCTCAGGTTCTGGCAGGAGATTTCAGATCAACATGAGGGAGAACTTTTAAGCAATCAGAGGTCCAGAAGTTAGAGTGGACTCTCTTGAAGGGAACCAGCTTCTCACTAGCTGGATGTAGGCAGCCACTGGCGAAGGAGGCTGTATAGGGAATTCAAACACCCAGTTAGAGGCTGAACTAATTATACACAATGCTGCTGCCAACCCCAGGAGCCCGTGAATCTAAGACAGCTGAATGATTCAGAATACTCTCTCTGGTGTAGTTTGAATGAGCTAGTAAGACCCTGCTTAAAAATGTCTCCTTCACTGACACCTGAAAGTCTATTATTAGTAATTTCTTCCTTTGTGCCAAAAATTTTAATTTTCCTAAAACTTTTTAAAAGATTTATTTATTTACTTGAGAGAGGAAGCGCGCAGCTGCGTGGAGGGGAGGTGCGGGGGGGACAAAGGGCAGAAGGATAGGGAGAGAGAGAATCTCAAGCAGACTCCCTGCTGAGCGCAGAGCCCGACGTGGGGCTCCATCTCACGACCCCGAGATCGTGACCTGAGTGGAAACCAAGAGTTGGATGCCTAGCCGACTGAGCTACACAGCACCCCTAATTTTCCTAAAAAACATTTTAAAAGTTCATCCTTGGAGTGAAAGAGCTTACGAAGTGTTTGCCCAACCCACTCCTCCTCAAGAGAAACGATAGAAATCCAATAAAAGCAGGAACAGGAAGAAAAAAGGAAAGAAAGAAGGAAGGAAGGAAAGCAGGCAGGCTAGCTGGCCTATGAGAAATTTTGCCCACAGTTATTTGGGACTAAGTCTGACAAGGGCAGAGATAGCATTAGAATTTCTCAATTACTTGTTGGGTATGTCTTACAAATCTATCCTCCCCAATATCCCAGTCATCTCCCAATGTTACCTGACCAATCTCAGTGGAGGGTCTACCTTCACAGCTACCCGCTGCCTCCCCATTGTACCCAATCCTGCTTTAGGATTCTAGAATCATCCACAGGGAGGATAGATTCAACCAAGAGTCTTCCTCTCTCTAATGGTCAGTGACTTGAGCTCTTACCTCTGTCCTTCCACCTCCTTCTGCTTTCTTAAGCCTATTACAAGATTTTGGGGAAGACAAAATTAGATTAGATACACCAACTCTCTCCTTGTAGCCCTGGGCAAGCTAGCCACTCACCTCAGTTTTTCCGTCTGTAAACTGGTCTGAAAATACCTTTCTTACAAGGACACTGCATTTAGTAGGGTAGAGACTTGTAGCATTCAGGGCCTGGAAACTGATGGTGTATTTAATCTGAGTGAGAAAACTTCCATGAATAAACAATTGACAAAGGTAAAGTCACAGAAAACCAGTGCTAAACTTCCTACTTTCCTCTAAATGCAGTAATTAAAAATTCTTGTAAGATTACAGAAGTAAATATATTGCAATAATATATCTAAGTATTATAAATTATATTGTATTTGTGGAAAATCCGTAAGTTAAATTTAAAATCACCCAATTTCTTTACCACTCAGAGATGGGTATATTCCTTGCAGACATTTCTGCATGCAAATACATATAGCCAAAAATAAGTTTATAGCACACTTAGTACTTTATAACCTTTTTGGGTTTCCACTTCCTCTTGTCTCAAATGGGACTATAGGGGGGCTCCTGGCTCAGTCGGTTCAGCAACTGACTCCTGATTTTGGCTCAGGTCATGATCTCAGGGTCGCGAGATTGAGCCCTGTAGCAGGCTCCTGCTGGGTGTGGAGCCTGCTTAAGAGTCTCTCTCTCCCTCTCTCTCCCTCTGCACCCCTCCCCGTCATGTGCACGCAATCTTTCTATATATATAAAATAAAATAAAATAATAAAAATAAAATAAAATAAAATAAAATAATAAAATAATAAAAAATAAAATGGGCCTATAGGGCTGTTGTGGTTACCAAATGCATTATTACACAGAAAACCCTTAAGGAGCATTTGATAAATAAAATTCTTTTTCACTCAACAATACATGAGTTTGCTGAGGACATACTATGTACCAGACACTGTCCATAAGAACTTCACATCTGTTAATTCAATAAACGAGTCCATAAGTAATGCCTAAGGAGTCCACAAATAAACTAAAATGGCTGTCAGTTCCTCTTGATCTTGAACAAGAGTCAGGTCAGGGTGAGAGATAATAACAATAGTATTTTTCAAATTTCTCTTTGGTTTTAGAATTTGTTATACATGCTTTGCAATGTCTCCAAAACTTTTGTTTTTTTAATCATGCTTTTATCTGGCCAAGGTTAAAATAAGTTCCCTCTGCCCAGAAAAGCCCTCTGAAGAGCAGATATTCACATGCACTGTAAAGGGGGCAGTCTTAGGAGTTCCAGAACATTCTAGTAACTAGAAGTTTGGGTTTAGAGTAGGGTTTGGTTTCAACTCTGACTCTTAACCTGGTTGTCTAAAGAATATGTGTCTCTAAACCTCATTTTCTCATCTGTAGGATGGGGTTATTTTCTATTCTGTCTTATAAGGTTTCTGAGGGAGGATCATCTGAGAATGTGGATAACATCTTGTTGGACACTATGAAGGTCTACACAAATGAAAGTAGACATTGCAGTAGAGCCAAATTCTAGGTAAATAAAAAAGGATTTCTTTCCTAGCCATTCTTCCTTCAGCAAGGAATCTGATGTTCCGGCAGCCTGGTCCACCTTCTTTGGTGTCAGAGCTGGATTAGACCATGAGTTCACTACATGTACCTGCTTCTTCCATTAAATTGACCCCGGGAGTCATTGCAGAGGCCTGAGACAAACTGGGGGATGGGAAAAAGCTGATGTCCCTTACACAAACCTAGATTCCTATGTTCTTTTCTTCTTTTTCAGTCTTCTTGCAGAAAAGGCTGTGAACTCAGCGTACCAATGGCCATATTCAATACCTGAAGTCTTAATAGTGATACTCATTACAATAAATCAACAACATTTTTTAAAGCACTTAGTAGGTATCAGGCAATGTGAAGAACTCTTTTTACAGACACGATCAAACTTAAAACTTCCAACAACCCAATGAGATAGATGGTTTTATTATTCCCATTTTACGGATCTGGAAACTTGAGGTTTCAGGAGGTTACATAATTGCCTAGACCACATTGCTAGAAAATGGAAGAGTCAAGAAGGTAGTTCAATGTCTGACCCACATGGAGGCTTAGTAAATGCTTGTAGAATGAATGCATCCAATGCATTAATCGGAGATGATCATGGGACACTATATTATGGGTCCCTATTATTTTTATAGGTCAGTTTGATTGTAAAGCCTATGATTGTAACTACACTCCAGCTACCTGTCATTCTCCTGTTTTCCTCATTTAATTCTTTGACTCCAAAGAGCCCCCAAGCACATATGCTAGATGTGAAATCTATCCCCACAAAGTATGAAGACAGGTTAAGTTAGAGTTTGACTTCCAATTTTCTTAAAACATTACTTTTTCTGCCCACCACTCACCTCCCTTCTCCCCTCATTCCTTAAAAAAGAAGTCATTACGTCATTGCACTTTCTCACCTAGGAAAGTCTTTTTAAGTACTAGCCACCCCCATTTCAACACCTGAGGACCCTAAGAACGCCAGAGAGAGGTGCGGTAAGGGGAACAAATATATCAAAGCGAGGAATAAATGCCTGTCGAGCTCATTAGCACCCAGGCACAGAGAAGGAAACTGCTATTTTTATCAAATGTACCTTCATTTAAATAAATTGCAGAGTAACTTGATAGAAAAGGGTTCCTTTGGAAATTTTTGATCCTTCTAATAAGGACTGGCTATCTTATGTGCCCTTCCTAGCCTGGTTTTTAACCCCCCGATGTGTAAGCTTTTACAATCGTTCCCTTATAAAATTTCCATCTCTGCCACTTGTCTTTGGATTCTAGTTGGGCAAAGACCTGGCATCAGCATAGGAAAGCTTTGTGGCTAAGGCCACCTATGTGACCAGGAATTAGGGCTCTGTCTTTTCCTTGTGATGTGCCAGCTGGGTATTGATCACTCAGTGTGGTTCCAGTTATATGAGTCCTATAGCCGAGGCTGGTTCATGACCCAATGCATGAGCAGGTCTTCAGAGTTTAATATATCCATCAGTTTTCTCACTCACAACTTTGCCATCATTTTATGGATACTCCAGGATGCATCCCTGACTTGGTTGTGCATCACGCTCACCCTCAATCCTTGGACTAAGATTTTTTTCTCAAATTTAGGAGTCATAGCCACTTGGAGTCTCTGTGCTGAGACCTTATATTTAGAAAGTTAGCTCCTGGGCGCCTGGGTGGCTCAGTCGTGAAGCGTCTGCCTTCGGCTCAGGTCATGATCCCAGGGTCCTGGGATCGAGTCCCGCATTGGGCTCCCTGCTGGCAGGAAGCCTGCTTCTCCCTCTCCCACTCCCCCTGCTTGTGTTCCTACTCTCGCTATCTCTCTCTGTCAAATAAATAAATAAAATCTTTTAAAAAAATAGAAAGTTAGCTCCCATTACACACACATACACACACAGATTGTTTTTAGTAAAATACAAAAATGAACCCCAAAATGCTTTTCCCTCCACCTTGTCCCCTAAAAGCAAATTTGAGGAGACTTACTGTGTATTCTTATCTTATAAACCAGTTTTTCTAGATCTCAGAAATTATCTGCTTCTTGAACATTCTTACTAACTACTAACAGCTACTAACATTCACAAGCTGACTTTTTGAAGATTTGGTAAAATGTAGCAACAAATTTTAGGTGCCTACTCTGTAATCCCGCTATCCTGTAGAAACAGTCTGATAGGTGTGTAGTGACGTTTACCCTACTTTCATATATAACAGTGACAACTGGAAACAACCCAAATATCCAAGCCTATGGAACTTCAAGTAAATTGTGACACCACTGCATCATAGAATATTTATCCCACTAATCAAAAACGTGTTGCAAACTTATTTGTTGATGTGGAAAATATTAACCATCTATATCTAAATGGAGAAAGGCCACCAAACAATATGGACACTGTTGTGTCTAGAAAACACAAATCTATGGTCCCATGTGTACACTTTTTTGTACTTATGGAGTAGAAGTCCTACACAGGCATACTCCAAAGAACAGACATGGTTAATGATCATTCTTTGAGTGACAGAATTTTTTTCATTGTGCTCTTCTTTCCTCTGAATAGGTATTACTTCTGTAATTGGGGGAAATAAATGCTAGGTTTTTTAAAAAGAAAAATTGCTGCCTTGTATTTCCTCATCTCTGAAATCAAGGAAAACAGCTAAGAGGAGGATCACCTGCAGGTCTGGCTGCCACTCCAGAATGTTCACTTCAGCTTCTACTTGGTCTGCAGTCCGAGTGAGAGCACTCTGTTCTAATTGCACTGAAGAAATCTCAGTTCCCAAGAGATCGAGACCAACATCCTCCCCTAAAGATTGGCCTGCCACATTTCCTTCTGACCTCTTTAGAAGTATTAGAAACCACTTTTTGAGAATACTGTCATTTCTCTAATATTTCTAGATTTCTTTCCTGACAATCTAGGGCTTAACATTGGATGAGTCAAGAAGCCATGAAGACTGGAAAGTGCACCAGACTTCAAGTCAGAGAACTGGGTTCTGTCCCATCTGTGTTAAAACTAACCATGGGTTTGCCATAAGAGAGTCTTAACTCTAGGAAACAAACTGAAGGTTGCTGTAGGGGAGGTGGGAGAGATGGGGTAACTGGGTGATGGGCATTAAGGAGGGCACGTGATATAATGAGTACTGGGTGTGATATGCAACTGATGAATCACTAAATTCTACCCACAAACTAGGGGCGCCTGAGTGGCTCAGTCATTAAGCGTCTGCCTTCGGCTCGGGTCATGATCCCAGGGTCCTGGGATCGAGCCCCGCATCGGGCTCCCTGCTTGGCAGGGAGTCTGCTTCTCCCTCTCCCACCCCCCCTGCTTGTGTTCCCTCTCTCACTGTGTCTCTGTCAAATAAATAAATAAAATCTTTAAACAAAAATTCTACCCACAAATTAATAATACACTACATATTAACTAAATTGAATTTAAATAAAAAATTAAAACCATCAGACCAATGAGTCAGGTTTCCTGAGACCTCATCTAGCAGAGCTTTCTTGGATGTGGCATCATAAACTATTAAAACGTGACTTCAATATCACATTGCCTGGGCTGGAATCTAGGCACACCATGGACTGGCTGTATAACCTAGGCAAGTTGATTTAACACCTACATTTGGTTCCCTTAACTGAAAAATGGGTGTGATCATACTTAGCATTCTCCTTCCAGGGCTGTTGTAAGGAATAAGAGGGGATATAATTAACACATATTTGCTATTATTAAGATCATGAATAGAAATCTTTAGACCATTCAGATTTCACATGAAAACCTTCAGTGATTTTTTTCTCTTATTGTCATTGGAAAATAAAAATATGGAGGGAAGAAAGAAGAAAATTATGAAAAAAGGGAGAATTAAAAAAAATAATCATTTGCAAAAAACTTGGCAGCTACCTGGAGACAGGTATAACAGGTAAAGTTCCCTAGATCAAATGTCTCAGAGGTATCAACATTCACCAAATCTATATTTAGGTGCCCATATGTTACTACTGGCCAGAGTTGCCCAAAAATACAGATATTTCAGTGCGCATGGCAGCAATTTTCAGAAAGATTTCCCTTTTAGGACAGGGAGATGCTACAAAGCTTAACCAGTTCTAAGTGATTCTGAAATATTGTATCAATTTACAGCAGAAAGGTCACTGTTGGTGAATAAACATAAGGATTCTGTTCTGTGTCTGGGATTTAGCAGACTAACCCCCACTAATGTTAATGGGGCCATGCTGCCAAATCCCCAACCATCACCCTCAATATTTGCTCCAATCCCTTACTGTTTGAGATTGAAATGTGTTTTCCAAATCAAAGCTGATCCTGAAATGGGATCTCTGCATCGTCAGACAGAAACAGTGTGGCTGATGCCTGGGGACCTGGAAGTGCTTAAAATGATGACATTAAGGAGTATTGTTGAAAGGGAGGGGCCCTTCACATGGTCTACCTGATTCACTGTGGCTTTCTCTGTTTGGTGTATAATACAGTTTGCTCATTTCCCAAACCCACCTCCCACTACTTCTCTGTGAAGTCCAGGCAAAAACAAAATCCCCCAGTCCTCCACATATATCCTCAAGCTTCTCTGCCAGAGGAGAACATTTATATTGGTCCCTACCTACTTCTCTCTTCTTCCAGGAGACCCATTACAGTGTCATCTTGGTGAAGTTTTTCTGCTCCACACCCCCTACCCAAACACACACACACACACACACACACACACACACACACACATTGGATGTGATGTCTCCCTCCTTGGATCTCAGAATACTTTGAGCCTTGAGTAAGGCACAGTTCGAGCTCTGTCTTATGAAGTTGTCTCATTTTGCTCAGGTAGGCTGCAGGCCCTGTGAGGGTAGGAAGTACACCACACCTGTCTATATGTCCTTTAACATCTGGTCCAGGCCCTTGTGCACCCTTAAGTTTCAAGAAAGCACTGAATTGTTTTGAATGACTTTCTTTGCTTGTTGGTTTTGGAGATTGGGACTTTCAAGGAAGGGGTTGGGAACTTGGGACTTGGAGTGTAATTATAGAGAATAGATCCTTTATTTATTAAGTTAAATAAAGATGTTTGAGAGAGCATCCGTGGTCTTTGGAGCCAGAGAGAACTGGTCCATTCTACACGACTCAATTTGCCACGGTTGTCAGAGACTTAGAACACTGGCCTGGGTGAATAATGGATCTGATTCACAACAGTAATGCACTGATACTTGGCATCCGTGTCCCTCAGAGATCTCCAGATTTATGCACTGACCTTGCCTACAGCCCTCAAGGTTCAAAGCTGAGTACATTTTAGCTGCAACTACTCATTTGGGTTTGGTTCCACCAGGTCTATCTAGCCAGTGTGCAATAATCTTCTAAATGAACATAGGCTTTGAGTGGTGACAGAGCTGGCTACCCATGCCTGCCCGAATATCAGAGCCCTAGCTGAGACAGGACTGATGATTTACCCTTTGTCTGCTCGAATTTTAATTGCTTCCATCGAAGCTGCAGGAGATCTGGAATTAGCTCAGGCAAAGGACAGTTTGTGCTCACTCTTTCTACTTTCTCACACAGCCCACTCACTCACCAAATCTAATGGAGTTTCTCGAGGCTTTTATCTAGCTTTTATTTAGCTATTTTATAAATTGAATTGAAGGAATAGCAGATCTTCTTCCTGGAGATTCTGCCCCCCTTAGCTTTATGATACCACTTTGCAAATATCTTCTGCTAGCCAGCTCTATTCCGACCTCCATCCTGGGCTCCTTCTCCTCTGTTGACTCCAGGATTTACCCTCAGTCAGGCCCTCTCATGACCATGGCCACTGCTTCCACTCCAGAAGACTTGAGAATTGTTGTTAGTCTTCCATCTATAACTTTTCATCACTAACTTCACATACAACATAAACAAGGGCGGCTCTGTTGGGAGAACCTCATACTGCCCTTTGCCTCCCTTCCTAATTTCCCCTCCAAATATCTGATTCTCATCATTTTATGCTCAAGTTTCTAAGTTGTTTTCAGCCCTGAACACGCATTAGAATCCCCTGGGTATGGAAAATAAAAAAAAATCTTCATGGCTAGGCTCCTGCATTGGAGATTCTAATCCAGGTGGTCAGGAATGGACCAAAGGCATTGATTTTTTTTTTTAAATACTAGTTTCCCATTATTATTGACATAAATTTTAATTTTTTTGTTGGAGATGTAGCTTCAACAGCCCTTCTCAAGAGCCGAGGCAGGTTATTATTATCTCCAGGTTTCCAGGCCCTGGAACAGGAGCTCAATGGCTGTTTATTGTCTTAAATGAGGTATCCACACGTCTTGGTTTGCTCAGGACAGATCCAGTTTACACCCATTGTCTGGCTTGCCATTCAGTCAGCTATCCTGCCCCTTTTCCTTCTCTAAGGTATCCCTTTTTGTGCAATAAATTATACAGCCCCTCTAACCATAAGGGTACCTAGAAGTTTGAAAACACTTAGTATTATAGGCTGAATTGTGTTCCCCCAGGTCAGAATGTGACTGTATTTTGAGATAGGGCCTTTCAAGAGGTGATTAAGTTAAAATGAGGCCATTGGGATCTGCCCTCATCTAATCTGACTAGTGTCCTCATAAGACAAGAAAATTTAGACCCACAGAGAGACATCAGGGATTCACCCATGTGCATTGAGGAAAGACCATGTGATGCAAAAATACACAACAGGGGGGTCACCTGCAAACCAAGGACAGAGGCCTTTGGAAAAAATCAAACCTGTTGACACCTTGATCTTGGACATCTAGCCTCCCAGAACTGTGAGAAAATAGATTTTTGTTATCTGAGCCATCGAGTCTATAGTATTTTGTTATCGTAGCAGCAATAAATAAACAAAAAACCCACCAAAACAACAAACAAAAAAACACACTTGGCAAAATATAAAGAAAGTAAAACCAATCTAAATACCATTTCTTAAATATTCCAATCCTCCAAGATGAATGATCATACTGTTTTCCAAGAAACCCACTGTATTGATTTTAGATTATTGGGGTTCTTCAACCATATCATAAAGGACTTGACTTCATGTCTTCACAGGATGCTTTTAGTTTTCATACACTCTGAGTCTATAAGGCCGTTCCCAGATGGAAGATTGACAATAAATGTCACATACGGTTGCCGTGTGTAAGGCCCAGTTCTTACCATCAAGGAGCCACATACTGATTGAGAAGTGTCTCATCTCCATGCAGCTCTTTTTTTTTTTTTTAAAGATTTTATTTATTTATTTGAGAGAGAGAGAGAGAGAGAGAGAGCACATGAGAGGGGTGAGGGTCAGAGGGAGAAGCAGACTCCCTGCCGAGCAGGGAGCCCGATGCGGGACTCGATCCTGGGACTCCAGGATCATGACCTGAGCCGAAGGCAGTCGCTTAACCAACTGAGCCACCCAGGTGCCCTCCATGCAGCTCTTAACACTGACTTTTATGAAGGCTCAGTGCAAGGTCACTAAGCCAGCCTGGAGAAGAGTTTAGTACGGGTTCCCGTGTAAGTGGACACCCAAGCTGGTTTTTAATGGGTGAATAGGAACATTCAGTGAAAGTAGGTGGTGGGACAAGTATTCCCTGCAGAAGGAACAGTCTTAAAAAAAAAAAAGGCAGGGTCTCTTGGGTGGTTCAGTCGGTGAAGTGACTGACTCTTGATTGCAGCTCAGGTCATGATCTCGGGGTCATGAGATCAAGCCCAGCATCAAGCCCCGGTTGGAGCTCCTCTCTGGGCATGGAGCCTGCTTAGGGTTCTCTCTCTCCCTCTCCCTTTGCTCCAACCCGCCTCCTCAGCCCCTCCCCCCACTCCGTGCGCACTCTCTCTCTCTCAAAAAAAAAAAAAGGAGAGGTAAAGGAGAAACCATGTTCTTTCTGGTCCTTTCCTAACTTCCTGCACCCTCAATTTTAAATACAGTGTCTCTGTCCTCAGAGGCTAGAGAGCACAGCTGTTATCCCTCATTTTTTTAATCCTTTAAATATCTGAGATTTAAAAATTATAAATTCTGAATTTTTCAGCTTTTCTTTTCCTAGACTAAATAACTTCAGTCTGTCCAGGGTATTCTCCAAATTTTTAAATCCAGTTCATACATTGGCACCCATTATCCCTACCAACGTGCGCATTAGTGTGCATGTGCACGTGCGTGCGTCTGCACGCACACACACACACACTCTCTCATACACAGGCCAAAAGGGCCTGCAGTTCACCGAAAGGCTCTTAAATCTAAGAGAATATATTGGTGCTGTCCTCTCACAAAGTACATCTAGATTAAGGTCACATCCATCACACAGCTATGTGAACCATCAAATCATCGGTATATTTTCTTCATTAAGTAGAAAGCAACAGAATCAAACTGACATACATCAGTCATTCTGAGGGATGACTCTATATGCCCAGAGGAAGTTGTATTCCCCCCCTCCCAACTTCTGACAAGTGAATTAATAATCTTTCCATTTGTGGGTGTTTGGAAACATCAAAGAACTGAAATAGATCAGCCCCACTGATACACTATCGTTCTTCTAATCTTATATCACAGCATAAATACAACAGCCCTTGTTTTCCACACAGATTCCTACTTCTTTCACACCCAAGCATATGCTAAGAGCTCTCAAACAACACTCTTCCTCTATCTCTGGGAGGTGTCTTAAAACATTTTTAGCTCACCAAACAGAAAACAGAGGAGGATCTGTTTCTTTACTCAAGGATAATCATTTTCAACTGCCTATTTATACTGCAGATGGAAACCTATAGGTTGAAATAAACATATTTTCATTCTAAAATTGGCATCTGCTCTGCTATCATTAAAGGGTGCCACAATTGTATCTGAAAAACAATCATCCAGGAAATTCCATGTTGCTTCACCATGTTGAGACCAAGTGCTCACTGGAATGAGGTGAATAGCATTAAAGTACTGGAGGAAGAACATTAGCCTACTGAGCTAATAGGACCACATGTAGAGAGAAGATGCCAAAAATCATAGTGAAATGTGTGACTAAAAAGCAATATCTTATGACCTAGAAGCAGAGGATCAGTTTCCTTTGAAAGAACCCAACAAGAAATGATTGACTGAAAGTCTAAAACGGTGCTGTAAAGACAGTAGCAACTAACCATATATGACTATTTAAATTAATTAAGATTAAATAAAGTGAGAAATTCAGTCCATCAGTTATACTAGCCACACTTTAAGAGCTCAATAGCCACATGCAGCTAGTTGTTCCCATATTGAGCAACACAGAGTAGAAATTTCCATCATTTCACAAATTTATATTGGGCAGTGCTGGTCTAGAACATTCTGTTTGACTATGATGTTAGCATCATTTTAACCATCAGGCCTTAAAGAGATGATGGGGAGCACAGCATACCTGCCAGATGTGACAAGCCATGGCAGAAAAGAACTATGGAGGCGCCTGGGTGGCTCAGTTGGTTAAGCGACTGCCTTCGGCTCAGGTCATGATCCCAGGGTCCTGGGATCGAGTCCCGCATCGGGCTCCCTGCTCTGTGGGGAGCCTGCTTCTCCCTCTCCCACTCCCCCTGCTTGTGTTTCCTCTCTCGCTGTGTCTCTCTCTCTCTGTCAAGTAAACAAATAAAATCTTTAAAAAAAAAGAAAAGAAAAGAAAAGAAAAGAACTATGGAAAGGAAAAAAATATTCTACTCCTGGAATGAGCTAATAGGATAGAGTATTGGCATTTTATTACAAGAAAGATCCCTAGACAAGCAGAGAAATCTTGGGCTACAATGGAAAGGACTTAGTAAATACTACTATCTGAAAGTCTCATCACACTCTTCTAAGCATTCCAAAATGTACCAGCCTCTACTCATGTGTTAGTGGCTGATTGGACTTTATCGGTCATCCATTCCTCACTTCCTGCCCCTGATGTTCTGCTCTTTTGAACATGCAACAAAACATTTGTGAACATGTATTTAAATAAATAGAAACCCCAATCAAAATAGAAAAATGCAGACTCTTCCCAGGTTACAAAAAAAGGCAAGAACTTTATTTTAAACAAATCCTCAGTTGTGTGTTACATCATGTCCATACCTAAATCAAAAGTCATAAATGATAACGCAAAGGAAATAGAGGGCTTCATAAAAGCAATTATCCAAATATTATTCTTGGCCAATGCTTGAACTAAATACACAGTGGATGTGAAAGGTAGTGTATGGCACTTAAATAAATAAGAGCAAAGAGAAGGAAACATATTCACAGTCCGAAGAAATAGGTTTTTGAACCTTTGGTATATGTCTCAAATAAACATCAGTAAACACATGTTAGCCAATAGTGTTTCATTCCAGGTTTCTCAAGCTAGGGCTCGTGTGTGTGTTGCAGAAATAACTGATAAAATAATAAATTGGGATTCACATGGGCTGATTAAGGTCTCTGGTGTGAGCACACAGGCAAATTCAAACCATGGCAAAATGAAGTGCAGCTGTGTTGCACAATGAAACTATGTAAGAAAATGAGTGAAATACACCAGTGAGAAATTCTGTGGCTCAAGTAGACACCCTTGATATTAACAACAGCGACAAAATATTTTTAATGCTAGCCAAAGTCCACAAGCTGGAAGGCAGAAATATCCCAAAGCTCATAACCACATGCCTAACAGTGCAACAACCATTTCACAGAAGTGTTATAGCTGCATATTGCAATCCCCTCCCTCCCACCCAACCCCTGCCCCTAAGAAACAGCACCAGTGCAGTTTGAGTTAGAAAATTGGAAATACTGAGACATTCCGAAGGTTTTCATAATGACTAAGGGCTAGTCAGATGGAGCTTTAATGCAAACCTCTGCCATGGCCATTCTCCAAAAAGCACCCCCTGTAATTCCCTCTAGCTTGCAGATAAACCATATTAGGTCTACTGTAAGGCCAGATTCAGAAAAAAAAGCTGGCATGCTATCCTGGGTTGAGGGAGAGGGGCATGCTGATGGGGTAGGTACATGGAAGATGCCTCAAGGATGTTTGTCCTGCAGCCCGGGATGAAGGGATGTGTTGAGATAGGTCACAAATTTTGTACCAATGAAGTATCTGTCTCACACCGTTCACCAGGATATAGAGCTCAGCAGAGCTAAGTCCTACTTGGTAGCTGTTCAAGCACACTGTTATTAGGATCAGACTGGGCCATAAATGAGGAGGGCCCAAAGAAGCCCCCCTCATCCTTCTCCTCACTCTAACCTGATGGTTTCTGTTGGAACCAATGGTGTGACGTGTGGTAATGGTTCTACTTTCTCTCCTCTCCCATTGATGCAAGGTCTTCTCTTATCCAGTCTTGTCCTACATCTCAATAGTAAATGAGGGCAGATGCAGTCACTCTCTGAGCAGTCATCTGCCTCGGGGCTCCTTTTCATTCCCCAGGCCTTCCCCAAACCTGCCCCTTCACACATAGGCGGAGTCACTGGACTGAGTCCTGCCAAAATTGGGAACACTGACTCGGGGCAGGTCCTTGTTGCGGATCTCATAGACGGACTTCCTCTTGGCCTGGGCCCCTCGCACAGCCAGCTTGATCTTGCGCCATCCTAGGTGGTTGAGTTCAGCCAGGTTGAGCACAACACAGATGCCACTCACAGCAAACATGAACACTAGAAAGACAGTCTTCTCGGTAGGCCGGGACACGTAACATTCCACTTCCTTGATGCAGGGGTAACGGTCACACTCATACAACCCTGGGACACTGAAGCCATAGAGAAAGTATTGGCCCACCAGAAACCCAATCTCCAGGGCATTTCTGAACACCACTTGGATAATATAGAAGCGGGAGATGCCTTCCTGCCTTCGGAGCTTGGATCGCGCTGCAGTGCGCAGCCCTGATGGGTGTGGGGTCAGCTCCTTAACCTCTAAACAATCGGGCTCTGTCTCCTTGCTGGTGTTCTCTGTGTTCTGCAGCACCCCATTGACAATGGCATTTTGCAACTTCTTATCTTCTCGTTTGCCACCACCACTGACTCCACTCACAGTTCCTCCAGGACCCCCCATGGACTCAGGGGGTTCCCTGTCCAGGGCTAGGAAGACTGTAGAGTAGCGGCGTTCTCGCTGCTTAGCAGACTGGTGCACAGAGTAGGTGATGAAGCACAGACTGGGGGTACACACCATTATGATCTGGAAGACCCAGTAACGAATGTGGGAGATAGGGAAGGCGCGGTCATAGCAGGCCTGGTTACAGCCGGGCTGCAGGGTGTTGCACACAAACATGGTCTGCTCATCATCGTACACCGTCTCCCCCACAATGGCCACAATGAGGATCCGGAAGATCACCACCACAGTCAACAGGATCCTGAGCAGGGGAAGAGGGAGGGAGAAAGGTTCTCAAGGGCTGAGTCACTGACTTAGGAAACCCCTGCTCCTCCTTTCCCTGCTCCTTATGTTTGCCACTCCTTTGACTGGGGAGCTGTCCATCCCTGTGTGGTACTGAGCTGGGAATCTAGGAAATCTTTTTTGCTGGTAGACTGAGAACACTTCATATTACAAGGGTCTCAAGTGTATATACCTCCATACACTGGACATGGTGTATTGCAACAGATAGAGTTCATCTGTATACATGGAATATACAGAGGCAAAAGACACACACCTTCACTCTGGATATGGCAAATGCACATGGAATATATGAACAGAGTACATGTTTCAAAGTTATACACAGAGTGTGCATATAACTATCCCAAGTGGATGTTTAGTTTACCCTCAGTATAAATATTGAACTTAATGCTTTATGTAAACAGATAGCTATGAATATCTATCCACATATATACATAGATATATATATAGTGCATATACATATGAATATATGTGTCTTTATATATAAAGACACAAAAGTATCAATTGGGAGTGGGGGTTTCTGATACTGTAGGTTTTAACAGCCAAATCAGTTTAGTTTATTTATTTATTTATTTATTTATTTATTTATTTATTTATTTATTAAAGATTTTATTTATTTATTTGACAGAGAGAGACACATTGAGAGAGAAGCACAGGCAGGGGGAGTGGAGGGGGGAGAGGCAGGCTTCCCGCTGAGCGGGGAGCCCGATGCGGGGCTCGATGCGGGGCTCGATGCGGGGCTCGATCCCAGGACCCTGGGACCATGACCTGAGCCGAAGGCAGACGCTTAACGACTGAGCCACCCAGGCGCCCCTAGTTTAATAAATATTTTGGGGGGAAAGATACATCTGCTCCGAAGAGCAAATCCATCTCCCCATTTGCCCTTCTCTGTCCAAACACAACCCTGCCTTCCTTGTAGATTCTATTCAGGGAACCGGATGGAGATAGGCTCTGACTCCGGAGAGTGGGGCTACCACGACTGAGCCAACAACTCCTTTTCTAAGGGGAGAAGGGTCAACCCCCCGGTGGTGCTTCAGCGGGAAGGGATGGAGAGCTGATCAGGAGCAGCTGGGGGAAGGGGACATCACTGGACACGGGGTGCACAATTAAACAGGGACACAAGCGCACAGACGGAAGAGGATGGGAAGAGGGCAGTGGATGGGCTGGGGGCTGTCGGGGCTCGGTCGGGACGTGAGGAGGCACTCCCGGGGGTCGCCCGAGGGGGCCCGCTGACGGCCGGCTCAGCGCCCTTACCTCCCGATCATAGTGGAGTGCTGCTGCACCGCGGCTTCCAGCAGCCTCTCCAAGATGGTCCATTCCCCCATCGCTGTGCATCCGGAGGCAGCAGACAAAGACTGGGCAGCACCGGGCACGTTCCCGCTCCTGGCCCCTCCCTGGGCCGCACCTCCCGACTGGGAGCGCTTGACCCCGGATCAAAGAAGCAAACAAATTAAAAAAAAAAAAAAAATTCCAAGAATCCCCTCTCCCTTTTATTGCACTTAAAAGAGGGAAATGAGGAAAGAAATCGCAGCGCTCCCCGACCGATGGGGCAGCTGGCGCGGTCGCGAGAGCGGGCACAACCTCCCGTGCCGTCCCGGGATCAGGTGCGGAGCCCGCGGATGCCCGGGAGAGGGGCGGGGCGGGGGTGGCAGCGTGCAGGTCCGCGAGCTCGCGCCCGCCCGAGAGAGCTCTGCCCCCCGGGGTTGGGGGCCAGCGAAGGGTCCGGGCACCAGCCCCCGCGCCTGGCACTTCAGCGGGCACCGGGCGCCCCTGGACTGCCGCCTGCGAGGCCCGGGCGGAGCGCGCGGAGCTGGCTGACGGGCTCGGGAATCCGCGGCCGCCGCCTCTAATCCGCCCTTAAGTAGTCTCTGCCTGCGTCACGCCAGGTCGGCGGAGGGGAGCCGAGCGCGGCGTGCGGCTGTCGCTGCGCGCTGGAGCCCGAGGGGCAGGGGACGCGCGCGCGGGGAGAGGGGGGCGAGAGTCCTGGGGGCCTGGCGGGGAGTGGGGCGACCTCGGGAGGAAGGATCTCAGCGCCCCTCGGGGCTTCTCGAGGCGCACAGGTAACCTCACCTGACCGCCAGTGCCCTGCAGGAGGACGGGCAGCCGGGAGCAGACGCGTGGGTGAGTGGGGAGGAGCGGGAGTAGGTCGTGTGGCCTCCCTACGTGCGTCCCTCACCTTTTTGCTCTTTGTCTTCGGGGAGACCACTAAAATTCCCTCTCTAAATGGGGATGCTGGTTGGGGGACGGTGAGTGGGAGCGACGGTAGGACACTTTTAAATCTCCGTTAGAGAGGACTGAGTGGCGGAGAACGAGCCTGCAGTTCGGTGCCTCCGTGGGTCCGATGCTGGGGTGAGGAAGGCTGAGGAGAGTCCATTTAGGCCAAAGCTTAAATGCAAGTGTGAAGCTGCTTCTGAGGAAGGGGTCTGGACACAAGTCTATACCTAGGAAGTGCCTCGCGTGAGCAGGTGGGTGGCCACGATTTAAGGTCTGGCTTCTCCCAGCACAAAGGCAGATGCTCTGCTATTTAAAAAAAAAAAAAATCTATTTATTTGTTTATGTGTTTATTTATTTGCTAATGGGGGTACTTCTCAGGTTAACCTTGGTCTGAATCTGAATTTAAGGAGGCCCAGTACTCTACTATCAGAAACAAAACCGCTGACAACCTCACCCCATCTTCACTTCGCTTATCTGGTCTTGGCTTTCTCCTCTCAACCAACAGATCCTGGTTTCTGTCTTTAAATTTACATTTTGTTGTCCATTCTATCCAGAGCAACTGCTTAATTGGTTGCTACAAAATAGAAACAATCACACCACGCTGCTAATTAGCTCAGGGGTCAGTATAGGGAGACACAGTAGTTGGGAATGATTCATATAAATGTACCCAAAGCAAAATGGGTAAGTGGTTGTCAGCCTTTGAAAAACACAGCTTTGTAAAAGGGTTGCTAACTCATTCTAGGAGCCTTCATTATCCACAAGGATCATAGCACATAAGTGTATTACATAAATCACACCGTGATGAGCTTTCAGTTCTAGAGCAAAGGTGTTTGGATAGCAGGTGGCCCAGGGACTGGGAGGAAGGGTACCAGGCATGGGCTCGAGTCCACTCACACTGCACTTTTGTGTTAAATGACTTTCAAGGCACAACTCAATATTCAGTGCAAGAGGGATCAGAGAGATTTCTCCTAGGCCAGACACCTCTACCCCAAGGAAGCAGTTTTTCACTGCAGAGAAGTAAAAGAGTCTGCTAAAAATGGGAAGGGTTTAGGGTATAAGTGGAACATTAGGGTTAAGGCAGGTGCTCCTTCTTTTCTGCTGGGCAGAGAAGAGACACAAAGATGAGGCTGGATGTATATCCTATTATCCAGTCCGCTTCCAGATGGAATGGTGATCCCCTGGCTCAGACTTCGGGTTTTCTCAGACTTCCCTCCTGCTTCCTTAGACCCTGGCTCCCTGTATTCTCTCCTTTGGCAGACTGTTTTGGAGTAAAGTATCTTAGACAGGGGTGAATGAGTGAGACAGTCCCATAGGAAATCTGTCTAACATCTTCAAATGTCCTAAAATAAGCTGCACAACTCAAAATCATTATGTTCTATACATGTGGTTTTACTAAACCCTTGAAGATGATGATCCTAAGGCCATAGAATGCAGGAAATACATTTTAAATATTCTTACAATGCAATTTTCAAACACTAAGTTATGACTACATCAGTTGGTTATTTTAAAATAGTTTAATATGTCATATAGATTCAACATGGTAACACACATATAAACACACAAAAACATCTATACGTAGAACCCATATTTTAAAAGACTCATCTGTTAGATTTGGTAGCCTGTTTTTATATGAAAACCTTCTCACCTTGAAAACAATGAACTGTTTTATTTTTTAAAAAGTACTTATCTATTCATCTGAGAGAGAGAGAGAGAATGCGAGTGGAGAGGAGTGGAGGGAAAGGGAGAGAGAGAGAAACCCCAAGAAGACCCCCAGCTGAAGGGGGAGCCCATCGTGGAGCCGATCCCAGGACGCTGAGATCATGACCGGAGCTGAAATCAAGAGCTGGACACCCAACCAACCGAGCCACCCAGGTGCCCGGAGCTGTTTTATTTTTTTTAAAATCACTCATAAGTTGTTTTACTTCCTATGCTGTATTTCCTTTTTTGAGCCTGATCAACACCACATTCAATTAGTAATTTGCCCCGAGAGTGCTGCATTCAATATGGAGCGGTTCTATGTAGTGCCGGACACTTCTGAATTTCCTCAGAGCGTTATCTCATCTAGCTGATTCTCACTGTCTCAATTACCCTCTGAGCAAAGATCCCCATTTAAGTCAGCTGGGAATTTTGTTCCTTTGGCTCTTACTTAAAACTCATCTTACTCTACAAAAGTCATGGTTTTAGATGAAAAACGATGGAGTTCATAGAATAAACCTCCTTGTACATTAGACCATTTGGGGGATATGCATTAAAAAAACAGACACTGGAGTCCACCCCAAATCTGCTAAATTAAAATCTATGGAAGTGAGGTTTAAGTACCTGCATTTTAATTTAATTCTTGCCAGTGACTCTGGTAACAATAACAAGTTGAGAATTCTTGTTTCTGTGAGTATTAGGGCAGAGAGGGTCCTAGAAATCAGTAGATCCTATCACCTGTTTCACAGATGTTAAAATTGACCCCCAGATTAGGTGGATTGCCTAAAGTTATACATGTAAGGAAAAAACTATGAAGAAAGTGCTATTTAAGAGTCCTAGAGGAGAAGACCAAATAATTTCAAAGGATGGAAGATATGATCTTTGAAGAAGAAAAAGGGAATTAAACTGGTTTGGGTCATGGGGACATACCAACCAGTACATATATAAAGGAAAGTAATACCTGGATTGTTGGCTTTGCAAAGGCCAATGTCTTACTAAACAGTAATTTCCACTAATAGAACAGGAAAAACATTCTCTACAATTAGTGGAGAAAACTGTAAAGGCACATAGCAAAGGGCATGAATATTCTAATATAAGGAGAGAATAGAGAGTTACTGACAATGATTCATTTTACTACATGGGTGTATCTGGATTTGCTCTTAATCTTATATGTGCTTAGAATTTCATTCTCTTCTTAACCACAGATTCCCAGGTGAACCTGTTAGCTTTGCAGCTTCAAACATTTGGTAAAGGAAACCCCCCTAGGCACTTTGTCGAAGGTGTAAGAAGGAAAGTGAATCTATTGGCCTCTCCTTTACTGGACTGTAAATTCTTGGGGAGCAGAAGATACACCTTATATAGGTCATGGTACTTTCCACAGTGTCTTTAGCATTGTGGAGACTTAAATTCATTGAAGGAGTAGGGTGGCTACTCTGGCTGTCTCTTCTCCTCAACCTGGGAAACCAGCACATTCCCTGAGTAGAGGTGGGTCCTGGCTCACATTCAAACTGAGAGGAGAAAGGGGTTCCCTTTTGCTAAGGGAAAGTCCCTTCACACCTGGGGCTGCCTGTGCCCCTTACTAGAAAGCTGTTTTGCTAACCACCAGCCCCCTGCTCTCACTTGGTGCTGCTTTCACTCACTGTGGTCCCATCACCAGGGAATGCTGCTGAGCTTGCAAGCCTTGTGCTGCCCCATCAGAGAGGCAAGGCAGCCCAGGAGGCCGACCACAGCCCTGCATACACAGATTCTGGGAAGCTCCAGCATCTGTAGCTTCCGGGATTTGTGTGGCTCAGAAGGGACTGCGTTCAGTTTGGGATTGGCTTTTGTGTTAAAGTCCTCCACATTTCATTCACAAACAGCTAAGATTAACTGAGCTTTATTTCCCCCAGTGGCCTATATACATCTGTTTCCTAATGAAACCACCAAATTTTCTGCTGAGGAGGCAAACCCAACCTGTCTTGTGAGACTTAAAAAACCTAGGTGGCCAATGAAATCTACTCCTCTTTGCTGAGAAGTGATTTTTCTCTCTCTCTCTTTTTTTCTTTTGTGCTTCCTTACCCACATGTAGGCCCCAGCCCAAATGTTTAGGGAAGTACTTCTGTTTTTGCTGTCCAGACAAAATTTACAGAGTAATGTTTCCTGTAGGAGTAAAGCTGTCCAACCCACAGTTATAAGTAGCCCTGAATATGGTGGCTTGCTGTGTGGCTTAGGACTTCCCAGAGCCTGTTACCTTCAGAACTATTCCTCAATCTCATGGTCCCAAATGTGAAGCTGTGTCTTAGCCCCAGGAGACCATGTATCTAAATAGTGGGGAAATTGAACATCTTCATCTTGTGTTAGTCCTTTGAATAAAAGGGTATATTTCCCTTTTTAAAAATCACATGTACAAATTCCCCATTCCCCACCCACCCTGTATATAGAGAATATACCTATGTGTAGTAACATCTCAGGGATTAACGTAATATGACATTGTGGCCAAAGCAGATGCGTGGAATCACAGCAAATAAATTAACATCCATTTAGAATCGAATCAGCCCTGCTGACACATAGTCTTTCACGTCTATGTCAAGTCGTGATTCCCATTCACATCAGGAGCTTCCCAGGGGGGCTTATTAAACCTGCAGGAAGAGATTTCTTTTAAGTCAACACTACTCAAAAGTCATTCAGCTACAGTGCAGAAGAGCCTGCCTGGGGTCTGGGCACCCCACCTTTTCACACTCTCATTGTCGCTGTCCAGCCAGCATCCCAGACAAGCAGGATATAGCTGGACTTCCAGCTGCGTGCATTTCCAGACTGTATAAAGGAGATGAGGAAAGGACAAGGGAGATGCACGTGCGGTAGGACCGGCCCCTGGCAGATTTGTTAAACTGGGAGAATAGAAGTTAGTTCTCACATGCACCCTCCTGCACGTCTTCCATATCACTGTGCTCCTGCTAAAAGTTGGGTTCATCCTGGTGCTTCATATCCATAGTCAAGATAATTATGTGGAATTGATATTTATCCTGAAAGGAATCTTCTATAAGATCTGGTGCTTATTTTCAAGGTTATTTCTTGCTTTCATAATCATACTTGGATTCTCCTGGTTGCCTGCTATCTTGAGCCTCTGAAATCAGCCAATTTCTGTTTTTTTGCCAAGGCTCAGGCATTACCCAGCCCTGAGGCCTTTGTGATTTTCTAGCTCTTGTCTACCTAGCTGCCTTCTGATCACTTTTGGGCACCAAATCCAAGTCTGGTATGGAAAGCCTCTTGTTTCTGCACCTGGGGTGAGACCAGAAAGAAGCTTTCACTCACTCATTACTCACTGCATGTTCAGCCCCCTCACTGCAGTATTTTGATAGTCAGCCAAGGATTTGTCAAGACCACAGACTCCCAACTTGCCCATTTGATCCAGTTCACAATCTTCGCTGACCTGCGAAATCTCACACCAAAGTTCTCTTTTTGTTATAAAATCATCAGCTCACCTTGACTATAGACGGCCTTTGGTCATACTTCCCATCCCTGGAACTCCCCTGGAATCCTCCACCTCGTGACCTTTGAGCCTCCCACCATGTACCTCACCCACTCCCCACCCCTTACTCAACCACCATAAAGGAAAGTAATCCGATAACCAAGCGTACCAGGGTGTTAATAACTGATAACCACTTAATGTATTATCCTTCTCAGAGGAATTATCCTCATTTAACTTGCAAAGCCTGTATTCAAAGAAATGAAATTTTCTAGGTAGTTTTCCAAACATCGTACAGAAGAAGAGAACAGCTATGTGGGGGTAAGGGATGTTCTGAGCCTCCTCAAATCACACCACACAAGTACTTGCTTCTTTTATTGATCTGTAAAGTGGTCCTACTTGTGGAAATACAGGAATCACATGAGCACAATGGTTCTTAAATTTTACTGTACGTTAGGTTCACCTGGAGAGCTTTGGAAAATCCCAATGCCTAGGTTGTATCCCAGACCAATTAAAGCAGCGTTTCTGGAGGGGAGCCCAATGCACTGATATTTAAAACAAAAACAAAAACTCTCCAGGTGATTCCATATGCAGTCAGGTTCGAACACTAGTGCAATAATACCCACCACCAACTTCTTAGGCACAACAGCCCTGGGGAGCCCAATAAAATAGGTTTTTTCCTCATGCTGGGAATGGTGCTTCTGGACATAAAGCCAGAATTTCATTCTGAAAATGTGTTCCTGTGGTTCTGTAAGTACTTAGTATAATCCATACGGGCTAAGTAGTTAGTTGCTGAACTGCAAACACCCATCTCATTTCATCTCAGTCCACTCCTGACCATCTGGTCCTCGTATTTCCAGCACAGGGCCATGTGTGTATTAATGAAATGATTGCATCCGATTACATCTTTTATTCAGAGCACAAGAAGAACAGTCCATATATTTTGTTCTCCAGCATCACTGTTTCTCTCATGATGTCAATAATTAAGTTATTCTTTCTATTGCATGCAGAGGTGGGGTGGTCTTCCATTCAAGTAAGAGTGTACATCAAATATGTTATTGTTTATAATAAAATTTCAACTTTGCTTCCTGTTATCTATAATATAGATATATCAGTCAAAAGCATAGACTTCCCCAGGTTAGATACTTAGTAGGTAATCTCCATTTAAAAATGTCCTGTCATAGGGGTACCTGGGTGGCTCAGTTGGTTAAGTGTCTGAATCTCAGTTTCAGCTCAGGTCATGGTCTCAGGGTCGTGAGATTGAGCCCCGAGTTGGGCTCATGCTCAGCTCAGAGTCTGCTTGGGATTCTCTCTCTCTCCTTCTCCCTCTGCCCCTCCCCATGCTCTCATGTGTTCTCTTTCTCTCTAAAATAAATAAATAAAATCTTTAAAAAAAATAAAAATGTCACATAATTCATGTTAATAAACAAGTTGTGACAATTGGTATACAAGAGAGATCACCTAAGAGCACCAAAGAGCTGAGTTAGTTGCTGTTTTCTTTAGTTTCTCTGCAAAGGTCAGATGGTCAGAAAGCCATATGCCTGGACTGTACTTTTCTGACACTGCTTGGTGGAGTAGGGAAAGGTCAGGGGAAGGGGACCCACTTCTTAGTCTGAATCTTTAATCACAGTCTTGCAACCAAAACTGTTCTCCTAAGGAAATTTTATAATGCCAGCTGTTCAAATAAAAAGGATGTTTTTCCATCTTGTGACCTCTGAATGAACAAAAATGAATGAAGAATGGATGAGCCGATAAATAGGATGGTGCCCACTCTTTATCAACTAGTTATATTCTCTCCTACCCTTTTATGTTATTAGAGTAAACATTTAAAAATCGACAAGTACATATATATACACACATACATATATGTACATTGTTACAACCAAATTCCACCAACCCATTAATATTTGATCTTTGATCTTTGTACATATAGAGTCTTAGCCCAAACATTCATTTGTTTGCTCAGTGAAGATTTACTCATTGCCCAGTACGTGCCAGGAGGATACAGTAATGAGTAAAACGATATAGTCCCTGATCTCACAGAGTTTAAAATCTAGTAGGAGAGATATATACAAATGAGTCAATAGCAATGTGTAATTTTAAAACTGTGATAAGTGCTACCAGTGGATACTCTGAAATATGCAGCCCCAATGTATAATGTGGCAGGGAAGGGCTGCCTTGCTTTGTGAGTAAGGGTTGGGGAGTGAAAGGCACGTTTTGCCTCAGTTCTACAGTTCAGCAAAGGCCAGAGAAAAGTTCAGGTGGAGGGTAGGGTTCTTTGGAAGAGGAAGAGGACATTAATATTCTGGAAATTCTTGTGATTTTGCCCAGTTATTTTGAATAATATTGTTTAAAGATGGCTTCGCAATCAAACGAAACTAAGGAGATCAACACTGCTGTTGATAAACAAATCCTGGGGAAAAGAACACAGATGAAAGTTGTTTTCCTGGGAGAATATAAATATACTCCAAATTTGGTGCCATAACTCAAACTATTTCTGAGAATCCTCTTTTAGAATTGTCTCCAGAACCCCTTGTTAGCATGTAAAAAGATTCTCATTACTTGAAAAAATTGCACCTCGTTTTTTACTATAAGTTGTGTGAGCCAGCCTGATTACTCAATTTATTTTCATTAGAGGCTTCTGAAAATACATATTTTAATGAATCTGAATTTAAAAGAGGGGGAAAAATGATTTGCACCTGCATCGTGTAGAGTTTCTTGGCAACTGTGAGCTGGGATTCGGGTTCCTTCTGCTTCTCCAGCATACAAGTTGGATGGTTTCCTTGTGTTATCCATAAATATCCAGTAACTTTTGGTTTTTTACAAAACCAAATTCCCCTTCAAAGAATGGGTTTGTTATCACTGAAGATATTCACAAACCTACTTGGCAGTCCAAGAATAAATACAACAAGCAGTAGGTGAGTTCCTGAAATACTCTGTGCACTGAAAGGGCGCTGTGATGCCCCACATGGCTGATCTTGCTCCTCTGTCTTCTCCTGGCACTTACTTTTCCTCCAGACTCAGTCCAGCTATGTGCCCTCTAGGAAGACCCCCTTGTTCCCCACCATATGCCCTGCACAATTTTGTTAGGTGCTCCCAGCATATAATTTCCCATGCTGAATAATTGTCTTCACCAATAGACCGTAAACTTTTCCAGAACAGGAACTGTTTTATTTTTGCTTTGTTTTGCTTTTACCTTTATATCCTTCAGTATCTAGCACAATACATGGAATGTAATAGGCACTCAAATATTTACTAAGTAAACCTTCATAAATAGAGCAGCCATAGAATATTGGTCCAGGAGAGAGAGATTTAGTACCCAGGTTTTTCCATGGCAAGCAGAATCCATCAATTCTCACCTCTGGCACCACCTTCTCAGGAATCCTTTCTGACCTTAACGTTTTTCTTGACTAGGCTTGGTGCCCCTTAGGGAGCACAACTTCCTTTCTCTCTTTTCTTTCTTTCTTTCTTTCTTTCTTTCTTTCTTTCTTTCTTTCTTTCTTTCTTTCTTTCTTTCTTTCTTTCTTTCTTCTTTCTTTCTTTCTTTCTTTCTTTTTCTTTCTTTTTCTTTCAAATTCAAGTTAGTTAACATACAGTGTAGTATTGGTTTCAGGAGTAGAATTTAGTGATTTGTCACTTATATATAACACCCGGTGCTCATCGTAAGTGCCCTCTTTAATGCCCATCACCCAATTACCCTGTTCCCCCCACTCAGCAACCCTCAGTTCGTCTCCTGTAGTTAAGAGTTTCTTGTGGATTCCCTCCTCTCTGTTTTTATCTTATTTTATTTTTCCTTCCCTTCCCCTATATTCATCTGTTTGGTCTCTTAAATTCCACATATGAGTGAAATCATATGATATTTGTCTCTCTCTGACTGACTTATTTTGCTTAACATAATATATTCTAGTTCCATCCGTATTGCTGCAAATGGCAAGATTTCATTCTTTTTGATGGCTGAGTAATATTCTTACATGTATATATGCATATATATATATATACACACACCATTATATATAGATAAATTCCATATATATATAAAATTACATTATATATACATATATATGTATATAAAATTACATTTTATGTATACACACACACACACACATACACCAATTTTCTTTATCCATTCATTAGTCAATGGACATTTGGGTTCTTTCCATAATTTGGCTATTATTGATGCTGCTGCTATAAACATTGGGGTGCATGTGCCCCTTTGAATCAGCACTTTTGCATCCTTTGGATAAATACCTAGTAGTGCAATTGCTGGGTCATAAGGTAATTCTATTTTTAACTTTTTGAGGGACCTCCATACTGTTTTCCAGAGTGACTGCACAATTTGCATTCCCACCAATAGTGTAAGAGGGTTCCCCTTTCTCTGAATCCTCACCAACATCTGTTGTTTCCTGAGTTGTTAATTTTAGCCATTCTGACAGGTGTGAGGTAATATCTCATGGTGGTTTTGATTTGTATTTCCCTGATGTTGAATGATGTTGAGCGTTTTTTCATTCGTCTGTTAGTCATTTGTATGTCTTCTAGGGGGCACATGTTTCTAAAGAGAGAATGTCATGATAGCATGAAAGATTTGGGCCTAAATCCTGCTCTGTTGCTAGTTTCTAGCTGTACCACTTGGGTTCTGAGTGTTGATTTCCTTCACTGAAAAATTAATAATAGTATCACTGGGTTGCTGGGAGCATTACATGACATATAACCTGGCACACAGTAAGTGCTTAATAAATGTCAGTCTGCACTTGCCCCTTTGTGCTTCCTCAGTACTCTGCACATATCCCATCAGCTTCCTTGTCTGCCTCCCTCTTTGGATTCCAAGTCAAGGATTGTATCTTTCATCTTCCTACCCCAGGACTCATGGGAATTGCTCAATCATTGCTTGTTCATTGAATACAATCTTCCATTTTAGAAGCTTAGAGACGTTAAAACGACCCACTCAACTCATACAGGTAGGAAATGGCTAAGCCAAGAACCACAACACAACTCTAATGCTTTCTTAAAAAAAGATTTTACTTATTTATTTGAGAGAGAGAGAGCATGAGTGGGAGTGGGGAGGGGCAGAGGGAGAGGGAGAAGCAGACTCCTGGCTAAGCAGGGAGCCCAATGAGGGGCTGGAGCCCAATGTGGAGCTCAATCCCAGGACTCTGGGATCATGACCTGAGCCGAAGGCAGACACTTAACCAACTGAGCCACCCAGGCACCCCACACAAATCTAATCCTTTAGCCAGTACTTTTTGGTCCAACTGCATGAAACCATGAAATCAATGCATACATGCATCTATGAAATAGGATCTGTGCACATCTACACAGGTATGTCTTCTCAAAGACTGATCAAGTATTAGGCACAATCTAAATTCCCTTAATGGAAAAAGAGGATTCAGTGTTTACATCCATCACTACCACTTCGACCTACCACATATTTCACTCTTCTTGTTCTACCATCTTCCTGAAATAACTATATCATAATTTTGTTGAGCCAGATAGTCAGAGTTTATATTGTGTTGTGTAACTACTAAGCCCAAATTAGTCTTGTAGAATTCCATAATTTCTCCTTTTTTGGTGCAAAATTTTATTCTCCCTGGTCTGAACACTTTTGTTTAGTTGGCTTGATTTTCTAAGTTCTTATCATTTCTTCAGTCCCAAATTCTCTGTCCCAGTTACCTCTCAAAATACTTGAATACAACATGTTCTGTCAATTACATTTTCTTGGAGAAATTTCTTCTGGAACATTCTGACTTCTCCAATCTGGACTGATTAGAGAAGTGAATACCTGGCATGCTGGGAGGTACCTTCACCATCATCCTGGGAATTCCCATCCCCTCTCTCCTGTGGGCAGTTTTGCCCTGTGTTTTCTTCTTTTGTGGTGTTCTCCCTTGTTTTGGTAAAACACCTCCTCTAATAGTTTTCTGAGAAAGAGCCCCTGGGAGGAAAATGTTAGAGACCTCTCATGTCTGTAATTGACTTCAATCTCCTATTGCATAATCATTTCCTTCAGAATGTATAGGCATCCCTCTGTGGTCTTATAGCTTCCAGTATTACATCTGAAGTACAAAGACGTTCTCATTCTTGCATTCTTGTGTGCAACTTTTTCTTAGAAGATTTTTCAGATATTCTCTTTGATCTTAATATTCCTTAATATTCCTAATAGTTTGCCTTAATGTCAATCTTTTCTTCATCTACTGTGCTAGGTATTCAGAAAGCCCTTTCAATCTACAATTTCATGCATCTCAGTTGTGAGAAATGTTCTTGGATTATTTGGTTGGTGATTTCCTTCTGACCTTCACCCCTATTTTTTTCTGTTCTCTCCTGTTAGAATTTATCACTTGGATATTGGTCCTTCTGGACCTGTCATCTACCTTTTATCTTCTTCTTTAATTCTCTCTTTGTTCTGCTTTCTGGGAGATTTCCTCAACTTTTTCTTGCATTCATTTTATTTTATTTTTAAAATTTCTATAATCATAATTTTAATTTGCAAGAGTTTTTTTTTGCACTGTCTTGTCTCTCTCTCTCTCTCTCTCTCTGCAGGATAATAACTATAATTTTTGAGGTTTTCTTTTCCCTGTGTGGTCTGTGTTTCCTCTTCTTTTAAAGTTTTTTTTTTTTGTCTCCATGTTTCACATTACAGGCTTTCCGCCTCTGGTATCCTCTGACTTTTGGTGGTCAGCTCATGTTTAAGAGTGAATGAAGCACTATGAAACAGACTGGAAAATCCAAGTGAGTGAGTGGGGCTGCTGACTCTGGGTTTCAGGGTAGAGCTTTGCTACTGGCATATGGTGCGCAGATCCCAGGGAGGCTGCTAAATATCCTACATGCACAGGACAGCCCCCCTCAACAAAGACTTGTCCTGCCCAAAATGTCAGTAGTCTTGGCTGAAAAATCCTTAGTATCTCATCGGACCATTTAGTTAAAAACCTCGGATTTGGGTTTTGTTTTGTTTTGTTTTTCTTTCTCTTGGGCTGGTCAGATTCTGCCACCAAGAATCTTGCCTGAGGGGTTTAGACCTGGCTTCCAGCATTCTGGGGGCCAAAGGACAGAGATGAGCTGGCAGTTTTAACAGTCAGAGTGCAAAGGTCACCTGATCACTCAATATTGTCTCCCCATCATCAGCTATGGCTAAATTCTCCCACTCCAGAGACTCTCTCCAGAGGCTAAATGTTTTCATCCAGTTTTCCACCAGAATGGAAGAAAGGCAGTTACTTGGCTGTTTGGAGTGAGGAAGGAGCTAACAGAATTTAAATTTCTTCTTAAATAGACTTTTAAGCAATCATTCTGATTTTAGTTGCATCCTTACCCCCTCTTCACTCCCAGTTCCTAAACCCTTATGAGGCGGAGAGGGGAGGGGAGTTTCTGCTGAATAAAATAGTTGGTGCTCAACTTTTTCTACAGATGACTGCTTAGATATAGTATCACTTATCTATCTGATTTCCAGTTTTCAATTCTCTTTATCTTTATAGATTATGTCTTCTTAAAAATCCCTTTACTGTCTTATTAGTGAGATCTCAGAAGGGCACAAGAGTAAATGCATGTGCTCCCCCATCTATTATGTGGAGGTCCCACAATTATATTTTTCATGTTGAAGCACTCATCGGTATTCTCCAATAAGAGAATCCCCAAAACAGTGCATCTATACTGAATTCAAGGTAAAATGTCTGCATTCTGTTGACTTTTTCATGGCCAGTTTGCAGGTGTATGTTACTAAATGAGTTTTGATATCAGGAGTGGTTTGGCTATTTTTGTTTTGTTTTGTTTTGTTTTTTTTCTCTTAAAAAAACGACTGACTACAATGATGAGCTGATTTGGATCCCACATAATCTGCAGGATGCAGTATGATAGGAGCCAGAAAAAAAAATTTTTTTTAAACCTAAACCCAAGAGAAAACAAGAATCTAAACATAATCTGCTAAAAATAAAAGAGCAGTGTGGACTAATTGACTAACTGAAATTCTCTGAGAACAGAATTCAGAGCTCTCCAGCTGACCAGTTCCTCAAGCAACTGGAAAAATGATGTTAACTCAGTGTCACTGGCTGCGATCTCTCTCTAGAAATCTAATTTTCACTGTTGTTCTTTGAAATATGGTGACTCTGGAGGGGACCTGGATTCTGCTCTGGATTTCCATCCCATGCACAGATGCTGCTCTCAACGCCAACTGGAGCATCATTTGCATAAAAAAATCTGCTTTGAAAGCAGAGAGGGGATGTAGCCGCACTTCCCAAGTACAGTGGGTGCCCGCTATGATTCTTTCACACTTCAGCCTCAAGTCTCACATGAAGGCAGCCATTCCATTCCGTCACTGAGGAGAATTTCTAATATCACGTTGAAAGCAAGATTAAAGATACATTTGCGTTGAAGTTGTGCAAATAAATGCAGCCCCGAGTAACTGAAACCTGAGCCTAGAGTGACGTGACTCTTCCATTTTAATACCTAAGGGAATTACTTGTGTGGTCATGGCAACAGTGTCACCTTCAGTGGTTCTCCTAAAGAAAATCTTGCAGAGACATGATCAGAATACATGAAGAGTTGGCACTGATGTGATGAGCCAGTGGTCAAAGTATTTCATGTCTTACTGTGTTTCATTGGGTACTTTTTAACTTTGGAGAAATTACACAAATAATATTGAGCTTAGAAGAACTAGAGTATTCAAGTAGCTAAAGAGAACTACCGTAGGTTCTCCATCCAGATAGAAGCACTGCCTTGCAGTGATTTTTCTATGCTTATATACCCAACTCTGTTAGAGAGGGAGAGCAAAATATGTTTTTGAGACAAAGAATGAAAGGGTTTCCTCTTCATAGACCTTCACTGAAAGAATTATGAAGAACTATCAGTCAAGAAAGAAATTAAGTCCAGAGTGGAATGTGAGAAAAAAAATTATGAAAAAAAAGGTAGTCTTGTTTATAGAGGTAAGTATATACTGTAAATACTTACTGTGGACAAAGTGGGGATAAAAACAAATAAAAAAAACCAACCCTAACAAGGGGGCATAGAAAATAACTTTGACTGTGTTCAGTTAAATGTGTATTAAATGCTTAAGAGCAAACACAAATGAATAGAAATGGAATGTAAAACTTCCAGACTACTAGAGAAAAAAGTTAGTAGAGAAAACATCAATTCACTAGAAGTCAGTGTCTTAGTCTGCTCAGGCTGCCATCACATAGACTGGATGGCTTAAACAACAAAAATTTATTTTCTCTTAGTTCTTGGAAGTCCAAAATCAAGCTCCTAGCCTATTCAATTCCTAGTAAGGGCTCTCTTCCTGGATTGCTGATGGCCACCTTCTTGCTAATGCCTCAGATGGAGGAGAGAGAAAGCAGGCTCCCCGGTGTCTCTTCTTATAACAGCACTAATCGAATCATGAGGAGCCCATCCTCATGACCTCATCTAAATCTCATTACCCTTAAAGGCCCTACCCCCAAATACCATCACACTGGGGATTAGGGCTTCAACATATGAATTTTGGGAGAACACAAACATTCAGCTTAAATTGTCAGTAAAGGAAGACACGGAAACTAAACAAACAAAACAAAAAACATAGTATATTTAAAAAACCACAAAATTCAATGATAGAAGTATCAGAATGTGATTTATTCATTTGATGCATAGTATCTAGTAGTAAAAAATGAATGAAATTATCTTCATCTATATCTATCAATAAAAATAGATCTCAAAAACCAAATGTTGAGTGAAAAAACAGGGTGATAAGTAGACTATGGCTTAATTTGTATAAAAGTTAAGCACAGGAAACCATAACCTATGTTTTCTACAGGGATATTTAGCAGATATATAGATATTCGGGAAATGTATAAAAATCACAGAATCAAGGGTGCCTGGGTGACTCAGTCATTTAAGTGTCCAACTCTTGATTTTGGCTCAGGTCATGATCTCAGAGTCGTGAGATGGAGCCCCAGGTAGGGAGAGGGAGAGCAAAATATGTTTTTGAGAAAAAGTATGTAGGGCTCCACACTGAGGATGGAGCCTGCTTAAGATTTTCTCTCTCCTTCTCCCTCTGCCCTTCCCTGTACCTGCCCCCCAACCCTGCTCAAAAACAAAAACACCAAACAAACAAAAAACACAGAATCATGGATCAGAAGAACAGGCACCAGTTTCAGGAGAATGGAAAAAAACAAAACAAAACCAAAAGCCAGAGAAGGGGGCTGAGGAGGAGTACAAAGGAATTTGGTACTGAAAAAAAATTTCTTTTATCTGAAAAATGTTTTAAACACCTGTATGGCAAGCCAAATGTTAAGTGTTGAAGATGATACAATGAGCAGAAACAGACAGGTTTCCTGTCCTCCCAGAACTAATGGTCTGAAGGGAAGGCAGATGTTAATCAAATAATTATTCTTAAAGACATAAATTTTAACTGTGGTAAATTCAAGGAGGGCAGTGGGGGAGTGCAGGAGTGGGGAGGAAGGTAGCACTTTAAATGGAGAGGTCACCATATGCAAAACCTTGGCAGTGGATGTAGACATATATAAGGCAGTAGGGCTATGGCTGGGGAAGGGGTACAAGAAGGCGGTTGGACAAGAAGAGAGGGCCAGATTATTTAGGTCTTCCAGGCTGCTTGAAGGGCTTGGTCTTTACCTTCAAAGAGGCAGAAAGCCATTGAAAGGTTTTATTTGGCAGGGGGAGATTAGTCAGAGTTGCAGTATGAGAAGATTGCTCTTGATTATTTGTAGAGGGAGGACACAGGAGCAAGAGAAGATATGTGGGAGTTATTGTAGTGTCGGGTGAGACTGGGACTTTGAGGAAAAGGAGGAGGTGGAGGTGAAATACATTCCACCAGAATCAAGAGATTTTTAGAAGAATATTCAAAAGGACTGGCTGATAGATTGGCCATGAGAAGTGAGGCAGAAAGAGGTGCAAAGATGAGTCCTTGCATCCCTGTGTGGACTTTTGCCATTTCAGAGAGATGAGAATAAGGCCAGGTTTGGAGGTGAAGATTTTGAGTTTGCTTTTTGGACAAGTTGAATTTAAAGTGCCTTTGAGATCCAAGTAGAAATTCAAGAAGGTAGTTGAATATAAATGTTTGAAATATAAAGGTAGGAATCAATCCCTGGGGACATGGGTAAAGTAACTTAGGGAGACACTGTGGCATGGGAAGATGGCCCAAGTCATTGTCCTGACAAGTTTCGTTATGGCTGGTAAGAGGAAGATGAACCTGCCAAGGATACGGAAAAGCAACAAGTTGGAGGAAAACCAAGAATAGAGCTAGGAAAGAAGGTATTTCAACAAGAGGCAGTCATCAGTTGTGATGCAGATTGAAAAAGGCTCTCTGGACGAGGCACCATGTACGTCATCAGAGACCTTCACAAGAGCTGTGTCGGTGGGGTGAAGTGACAGGTTGGAGCGGGCTGAGAAGTGAGTGGGCACTAAGGAAAAGGAGGCAGCCCTTTTGAGGGGTCTGACTATGGAAAAGAGAAAGAGAACAATAACTCCAGTGGAATGTTGGGTTGAGGCAGAGTGGTTTCTAGTGGAAAGACTTAAATTTGCACTTTTGCAGGGAGTTTCAGTCTCTGGCTTATCTTTTCTTTTTGAAGTTGGCAGGGGCAAGTCATGAAGGACAAAGAAGAGTTGGAGAGAACAGTAGGAGTAATTGTTCAAAAACTTAAAGCAGAAAGTTTAAAATGGCTACTGGTTACTAGATACGTGCTCTATATAGGAACTATACTAGTCTTTAGCCTTAAATGTATTGTCTCCTTACATAGGGGTACAAATGATTTCTCCTACCTTATAAGGTCTTCATTTAATTCAGTTTAGTTTTTTCTCCATAGGAGCTCAGTCTCTAGTTCAAATTCCACACTGCACTTGAAGCTGGAGTTTGTGAAGGGATGGCCAAGTCCTGTATGTAACGTCTGAAACCACCTAGAGCCATTCTTGGGAACATGCTGGGTGGTGTGGTCTAGTGGAGCAGGAAAAGCTTGCAGAAGTGCATGGGACAATATTGACAATGCAGCAGGGCCACCTCTGTCTGCCTGAAGTGGCCTTGGAGAAAGGGACAGGACCACAAAGGAAATTGGCGGCTCCCCCATCCTGGTCCCTCCCACCACACACACACTCCATCTAAATGTTGACTTACTTGGTCCAATCCTAAGAAGTAAAGTACTGAGAGGGAAGGAGGAGCGTTTGTGTTTATTCCTCATTCACTAATGATATTGTCAGAGGCTCTGCGTGCGATGCTTGACTTCTTTGTATCCTGGTTTCCTGTCTGTGACCCCAATGCCTGGTTCCTGTGGGGATGTGACAGACAGCATGACAAGAGAGGATCTCTTGGGTACCTAAGTCCTCACCCCTAGAGTTCAGTTTCTTCATCTGTGAAACAAGGTTTGGACTAGAAGTTCTCGGGTTCCACCCAGCTCTATCCTTCTGTGTTCTCTAAAGGGGGATGAGGTAAAAAGGGAATGGCGGAAGGGAACTTTGAACTAGACCAGATAACGTGACTGCCTCTTCCAGAAAAGGCATAGTGCTGGTGCAAGCAGCATCTATGAGGTGTGCCTCAGTTCTCCTTCCAAGCTTTTTTCCCCCAGGGGTTTCCTGGGGCCTCTCAATAAGGTTCTCAACTGACCTGAAATATTCACAACTTCAAGCCTAGGGAGGCAATTTTATAACACCTTAAAAAAGGGGTCCACAAATCCAAGGAAATGTTCACTGACTGCAAACAAACGTTTCCATTGCATAATTACCTCCTAAAAAGTCCATTTCCTCGTCTCATGCCAATGTTGCTATTTGTGCTGAGTGGAAGGGCATTTCCGCTTCCCCTACCGTAAAAGCTGTATTTCTTCCAATATTAAGGTTAATGAGGGCTGGGGCCCTGTAATCTACATGAGTAGGTTAATTCTCATGTGTCCTAGATAGTCGAGAGAGAAAGAGATTTAGAACTTCAGCTGAAGGGGATGCACAGACTGCCTGCTGTGGATGCGTGCAAAGAAGCAAGGAAGAACACCTCGTAAAAGGGACTCTGTGCCTCAGCTCCTCCATCTATGAGATAGAGATGCCGAACGTGACCCCATCCTCCCCTGTGCATGAATGAGAGGTGCCAGTTCATAGGTATGTGCTTCAAGGTTGATTATATTATAGTAACAAATATTCTGTCAAAAACTGGGGCGCCCGGGTGGCTCAGTAGGTTAAGGATCTGACTCTTGATTTCGGCTCAGGTCATGATCTCAGGGTCCCGGGACTGAGCCCCTGGTCTGGCTTCACCCAGCGGGGAGTCTGCTTGAGAATTCTGTCTCCCTCTGCCCTTCCCCCCTACTCACTCTCTCACTCCCTCTTTCAAATAAATAAATAAGTCTTAAAAAAAAATCCCTGACTCTCCCCCTTAGGGTAGGCAGGGTTTTAAGAAATATTTTGTCAAAAATTAACAGAGCTGCCATGACATTGCTGGTGGGACACCAATCTTGAATATATTTTCAGAAATAGAGATGTGGTTTGAGTTGATCACATATCCTGTTGTCAGAGGCATGGATGGATTTGCAAGAAGCCCTGAGAACCTGTCTTCATTGACAAAGTGGAAAGCTCAAAGTTGAAAGTTACAAAACATTACAAATGAATGAGGCTATTTCTACCCTTTCATTCAAAATGATAATACATTTTGTCCAAAGGCAAAAGAATGTGACTTGTACATAGCTTTCTCCCCCACTTGGCTACTATTGATATTGTTGTGATGAAAAAGGGGAGGGCAGGGAGGGCAAGAAAGCAAAAGAGATGAACCAGGGACTTCTGTTTGTTGCCCTCACAAAAAAGTTCTCACTGTTACTGTCAAATATTTAGATGCTTCAATTTTCTAAAAAATTAAAGTTGAGAAATAGAATGATTTGGGATTCATTCTTTCTGACACTGTCTGGCTCTGTGCTAGACATGCTGTGCTAGAAAATCATGTTTCTAAAAAAAGTTTAGTAATAGAGACAAAAGAAATAAGTAAGCTAACAATTTAAATTATGATTAGTATGAAATTCAAGAACAGACAAAACTAATCTATAGTACTATATGTTGGCTAACTGAACATAAAAAATAAAAAACCTAATCTAGAGTGCTAGAAAGGATTGCCTGGGATTGAGGTGGAGAGGATTGAATTTGGAGGAACAGGAGGGAATTTGAGAGGGGATAGAATGTGTGCTATGTTTTGATTGGGGTGGTGGTTACTGGGTATACACATTTGTCAAAACTCATTGAATTGCTTGCTTAAAATGGACATGTGTTACTGTATATAAACTACACCTCAATAAAGTTAAAACAAAAGATGATATAATATGTGATACAAAGGAAGTGAACCAAGGGTGGCAATGAAGCAAGAGTCTAACTTAAATGAGTGTTTCTAGAAGTCTTCTGTGTGCAGAGGAGGTTTTTGGCCGTGATGAGGAAAGAGGTCTATGCAGAAGGAATCCCATGAGCAAAGGCCCTGATGGTTTCCCTTATTTTTCTTGCAACAGGGGGACTTTATTAAGACAAGGTCATAATTTTACTCTTCCCCGGAGAGAAGGAATATGCAGCTGGATCATCTCATCAGTCCTTCTAGATGTGAGCACACAGGAATAAGAGCTAAAGGGTATGAGATTTCTTTTTAAGATGATGAAAATGTTCTAAAATTGACTGTGGTGATGGCTGCATCTGTCTATGAATATGCTAAAAACTAATTAAATTGTATACTCTAAATGACTGAATTGTATGGGATGTGAATTATATCTTAAAGCTTTTGTTTAAAAAAATAAGATAATCCAATTCAATGATGAGGCAGGATTGGTTGCAAACTCTGGACACAAAATAAAGCAAAGTAACCTGGATGAGACCCTTCATTTTTACTTCCTGAGCATGCTGCCCACATGTGGAACCAACAAGATGTAACTTCCGATAGATCTTCTACTTGATTCATATGCCAAAGAAAAACAACCTCCCCCCGCAAAGTGAATAAAATTACCCAATACCAGACTTCCGTTTCTGATAGTGTGGCACTTTGGACACCTTGAACTACTGTCCCACGTGAAATAACAAAAATCCTGGGTTACGGTGATTATTTTAAATGTATTATTCAGCTGGCATACAGTCGCCTCAGAGCCCTAGAGCCAAGTGAAATCCTGGGGGGGTCAGGATCGGAAGCTGGTGCTAACTGTTAGAATAAGCTAGGTTATGCAGTGGTAACAGACAAGCTCATGGTCAACTTGACAGCGTATTTCTCACTTAAGACGCTTTGTGTCTGCAGGGGGCGCTACTCACTCTAATCCTGTGGGAACCCAGGCTGATGGAGGTTTCAATTCAACATGTGAGTATTACAGTAGATTTTTAATTCCTTGTATCATGCTGCTTTCTCTTAAGAGTTTGGGTATATATTTTATATCTTATATCCTATTAAGATTTATATTTGGAGTAAACACTCGTCAAGTTCTTCCTGCTGAAACTCTCATCCCTACCAACCTATGGTTTTCTTTTTAAAAACTGGAATCCTCATACTGTATTTCCGTGACGAAGCTCCCTTTTATGTATTAAAATCAAACCAGCTATTATAACACAATGGCATTGACACTCCAGAGTAGTGGGTGTAAAAGAGAATGTGGCTACTCTTTACTGTAAGATTTGAACAGATTTAAAATAAGTTGCTTCAACTTGAGAGGGGGCTCAATGTGCTATGAAAAGTGGGAATTCAGGAAGCCAATTTGGATTTTTTTTAAAAGGCCCTGTAATGTAGGCCATGGTGATTATTATTATTATTATTATTTTTAGATTTTATTTATTTGAGAGAGAGACTGAGATAGAGAGAGCATGAGAGGGGGGAGGGTCAGAGGGAGAAGCAGACTCCCCGCCGAGCAGGGAGCCCGATGCGGGACTCGATCCCGGGACTCCAGGATCATGACCTGAGCCGAAGGCAGTCGCTTAGCCAACTGAGCCACCCAGGTGCCCTAGGCCATGGTGATCATTAATTGAACTCTTTGAACCCTGTGCCCTGAAGTCATGAAGTTATTTAGGTCCATCTCTCCTTTGGCAGATGAAGGAGAGTATAGCTTTACGTTCTCAGCCTTTGGAGCATGTGCTCCCTGAATTCTCTAGTTGCTCTTGGACTGTTGAGTCGCTCAGCAAGTATCTCTGCTCACTAGCCCATTCTGGATCCAAATGCCAGAGTTCACTTTCTTTAAATATTATCATTTCTCAGGAAACACCTCAGCAGAAAACACATATTCTCTCACATCAAATCCAAATTTCTACACTGGTCTTTCAGTTCTTATGTGTGCACGCACACTCACACATGTGTGTATAATGTATAATACATATTACATATACTATATATAAAGAAGTATATGTAAGTGTAAAAATGTTAATAACAATGATTATAGAGCACCAGTGAAGGTCCTACTCTGTGTCAAGCCCCGAGCGTAGTATCAACTTCAGCCCATTTCATCTTCACAGCAACTTTGTAGGGCCGTTCTATCATCGTTTGTATTTATTAGGGAAGAACACTGCCCTCCCGTGTTTCCAAAGCCCATGCCCTAGTCCTCATCCTACTGGATCCCAATCTACCTGACTGCTGCCTCCCCACGCAGACTCTCTGCTCCTGTCAGGTCTCCCCACTACTTTCATGTCTCCCACACCACTCTCTGCTCATTCAGTCTCCCTCCCTTTCTCCCAAACCCTTAACACTTTTCAAGACTCAGGGCAAATCCCATCTTTGGATCCAATGTAGGACTGGAGCTGCATTTGAATTACCTTGAAATTTTCATTTCCTTGAAAACACATAGTCCATTCAAGCCAGCAGTCTGGGTAGCTTCAGTGGTTCCTTCATTTTCTTGCCTGCCCCATCCAACCCACAGCACATCCTGTCATTGCTGCTTATGAAACCCATCTTTTTTTTTTTCTTAAGATTTTATTTATTTATTTGACACAGAGAGAGGGAGAGAGCGCACCAGTAGGCATAGCGGTAGGCAGAGGGAGAGGGAGAAGCAGAGTTACTGCTGAGCAGAGAGCCCGATGCGGGGCTCGATCCCAGGATCCTGGGATCATGACCTGAGCCGAAGACAGACGCTTAACCAACTGAGCCACCCAGGCGCCCCGGCATGATTTAAGTTAGCCCCTCTGTTCTGAGGTTCAGAGAGGTTAAGTTATTTACTTAAAAGATGCTCAACTAGTCAGTGACAAAACCAGGATTTGAACTTAATCTTTTTGATTGAAAGCTCATGCAACATCAAACCTTCAGGTTAGTATGATATAATAATAACAAAAAATGATATACAGAAAACTGTTGTTAAATTATGGGTATGTTCTCTAGTGGGAAAATATGTTCTAACTTTCCCCTAGGAACATAGATTAGGTAACTGACATGTTAATTAACATGGTCTCTTCTCTAGAGGAATGTAAGTAAAGGTTAAGTGTCATCAAGATATGAGTGGTAGAGAGAGTGTCCCTGGTAGCCAGCATTGGGTGGTAGACCCTGGAAAAGAAGTTCACAAGGTAGATCCTAGAGTTAAAGGTGTCTTGGGAAAATTTCACTATTGTGCCTAAGTCAGATTTGCTTTTGAACTTCCTACATAATGCCTGCTCTCTCAAATCCTACCCTACGTGATGCCTACCCTGTCATTATCCAGTAGTATTTCCAAAGTTCTTCAAGTGAACATGTTGACCCAAGGCCTTGCTTACACTTCACTGCAGAGTCCATTTCTCATCTACTACTAATGCCATATTGTAATTCAGCTTTATTGCAACCTTCCCGTGGGTCTGTTTTCTTTCTGTCTCCCCTCCCCAACCCTGATTCCCATGGAAGCTGCCGTGAAACAATGCTGAGCCATAAGCAAACAACACTGCTGGGAGTCCTGCAGACCACCCCTGCTTAGCTCTCACCTGACTCAGCTCTCCTTTGCAGGGGACAGGGCCCAGAAGCCAGATGACTGAGAGAGCTGTTCTTGAACTGAAGCTCTTTATCTGCCGGGTCAGTCTTGCTCGTATCCATTCATTACACACAGAGCTGATGACTGAACTGCTTCTACCATTGGGCTCACCAGTGACCAAAAGTATACTTTTGTAATCTCTCCAAGAGCTTTTATCCTGTAGCTTCCTAATGGGAGTTTGGTTGCCATAACAACAGCCAAGCTCTGCCAGAAGGAGAAATTCCTTGTATAATGAGCCCCCAAGACCTTGTGAAAATAAAGGAAATCTCATTTAAAATGGAGCTGGAAAGCCCTGAAGGGGGAGCTCTCATGCATGTACCACTCTGCAGCCTGTGTAACCAGGGGAAGAAGGAAGATTAAGAATTACTCCAGCAAGGGAGGACATTTTTCACATAGGAATTTTGTCTCTTGCTTTTAAGAGAAGGAAGGAAGATCCCTCCCTGCCCCAGCAGCATCGCATTAACCCCCACAGGCAGCCAGTGAGAAACCACAACCTCCAACTCTTGTTCTTCTCCAATAAACTTTTGTTTTAAGCAATCCTCCCCAATTTCCTCCTAAAACCCAAAAAAGCTGACCTTCCCTTTGTCCCTTTGGACTGGCTGGTGGTTCACCATGGCTTGCTTGTCCCAAATTGCGATTCCTCTGTTATTTCTGAATAAACTCAGGGCTTTTTTGCTGAAATAAAATTACTCTTTTCTCTATTTAAAATTAACAACTTTAAATTGGGTATCGACCTTTGCTGGTTTTGGCCTAAAAGACTCAAAATTTCTTCAGTAGCTATCAGTTACTAGGAAATATTTATGGCATTTGTATCATGTTAATCACAAAGTGAATCTGACTTATTTCTTCTTAAACACCCAGCTAATCTGGTCATAGAGAGATCGTTGTGTTCCTGGGTCTCCACAGTGGAGTCTCGAAAAAATCTGGCCAGTCACACATACCACCATCCAAAGCTTCTCAGTCTTACCCCCCAGTTTTGTGTGAGTGAAGTCATTGCTCTTCTCAAGCTCTTCTCCTGGCCTGTTAAATCAAATAAAACTCTCAAACTGGAAGTTGGAGCCCTCGTCCATAAACTATCATATTTTCCCTCCTGCTCTAGCTCATTAGGTATGGTGTTTATGCCATTTAGTTCTTTTCATACTTTCCCATGGTCAGGATGGTAATGATTCAGTCCTCAAGCCTGGCCAGACTGAGACTTCCCTGGAATTTTTGTCAAGAATCACATAGGAAGACATTCTTTTGCTCCAGAGGCTACTAAGTTGCTAGACCATGAATCTTGGACCATCATGCCCAACATGTTAGTTTGCTCAGGCTACTATAACATAATAGCACAGACTTTAAACTCTGAACTTCTTAAGCACAGAAAATGTGCTTTGATCCATCTTTGTGTCCCCTGCACCTACTACTGTGCTTAGCCCAGAGTCACGGATCAAGAGATACTTTTGGAATGAATAATATAAAGACAAAATTATGACTCTGAATAATGATATTGGCAACTTTACTAAAGATGTCTGATGAGCCCCAAATACTCAAAATTTTGAATGCAGACTCCCAAAACGTATGTGATAAAATGCACTAAGACCATGACTAAAGCTTTATGTCTATATGTTTATGTTTATAACTTTATGAGTATAGTTTAAGACTGAAGTTTTATGACTAAAGATGGTTGAGAAGCACCATTAGATTAGATGTCAGAAAATCTGGCTTCGTATCTTGGGTATTCCACAAGCTGTGTAACATTGCACCACTTACTTCATCTTTCTGTCTTGATTCCCTCATCAATAGATAAAAGTTTAGGGGCGCCTGGGTGGCTCAGTTGGTTGAGCGACTGCCTTCGGCTCAGGTCATGATCCTGGACTCCCTGGATCGAGTCCCGCATCGGGCTCCCTGCTCGGCGGGGAGCCTGCTTCTCCTTCTGACCCTCCCCCCTTCATATGCTCTCTGTCTCTCTCATTCTCTCTGTCTCAAATAAATAAATAAAATCTTTAAAAAAAATAGATAAAAGTTTAATTACATCCATTCAAATGCTCCAACAGTTCATGAACAATTAACTTGAAAATGAAAAATTTCAGAGCTTCCGCAATCAGGTGGAAATTCACCTTCCCAAGTTGATTTCCTAAGTCATCAGCTCCCACCAGCCTGCCCTGTGCCTTGTTAGCTGGCTTCTGCCCCACTTCTGCTGATACTTCCTGCCGCTCTTCTCACCTCTGTGATTCTTAACCGTTCTTCAAGACCCAGACCCATGTCCCTCTCCTTGAAGCTTCCCAGACCGCACACATTGGGAGTTTATGTGTAGTGAATGTGAGCCCCTCAAGGACAGAGCACGACTGATTCTTTGCTGCTGCCTCCAGAAGCCCCCACAACATACTTTGCAAAGAGTCCAGCATGGAATAAAGGGAATATTGTGGCTTCACTCCCCTTCACCTCCCGGCAGACTTCATAGCCTTCACTGCACTCAACTCCAAGGCCCAACATTTCAAAGATATGAAGAACCCAAAGACCTCTGTCCCACAAATTAGTTACTGATGAGGCAAAAGGATCTGGTGCCTGTTTCCTCACATTTATTTTGAACATGCACAATGGTCTTGATCTGTTTCGGGAGTATTCGGGATGGGACATGGCTGGGCCTAACGGTCAGCCAGCCTCCGTGTTTCACCATGGACACGCATAGCCCTCAGGAAGACAACTGAGGAGTCTAGAATTGAGAATTTAAGCTAACTTATTTAAAATAATCTTTGACTTTCTCATTACTAATATATATGTAGCTTCTACAAAGTTACAAAAACACCTGGAACATATGCTACAACAACTTTCACTGTCATTCACAGTAACTAATCCCAAAGAATTGTGAAATCCAGTTTCGGGCGTCGCTGATGCAGAGTTAAAGCTAATCTACTTTTCAGATTCGACATAAATTCATGATTCTATTCCAAAGTGTAAAACTGATATTTAGTAGTGTAACTCCCGGCTAAATGTCACACCAGTTCATCTGACGCACTTTGTGGTACTGTGATATTACAGTGCTCCTGGGGGCAAAGCCACCAGCATTTGAATTCGCAGACTGAAGTAAGCCTACACTGGCCCCACCCCGTGCCTCCCAGGAAAAGAAAAGAGAGAGGCTTTTGTATGTTGCAAGTCCTGGTCTGGTTTATTTATAAAGCAATAAATATTAGAAGCACAAATAAATTGCACATGTGTAAACAAACTGTACAATGATTGATGAGAGATAAGGGAGGGTGGTTCAGAAGACTCCAAGAAGCATAATACTGTCATCCTGAATGTAGACTAAGAGAGAAGGCACCTTAGAAGCATTTGCGGTGGACGATGGATGGGCCTGCCTCATCATACTCTTGCTTGCTGATCCACATCTGCTGGAAGGTGGACAGGGAGGCCAGGATGGAGCCCCCAATCCAGACAGAGTACTTACGCTCGGGGGGAGCAATAATCTGCAGAAAGAAAACAAATGTTTCCGGTGAACTCTAACACTCCAGGCAACAGATCAAGCAACATGCTGGAGAGATTCACAGAAAGAAATATGAGATATTTCTTTTTTTTTTTTTTAAAGATTTTATTCATTTATTTGACAGAGAGAGACACAGCGAGAGAGGAACACAAGCAGGGGGAGTGGGAGAGGGAGAAGCAGGCTTCCCGCGGAGCAGGGAGCCCGATGCGGGGCTCGATCCCAGGACTCTGGGACCATGACCTGAGCCGAAGGCAGACGCTCAACGACTGAGCCACCCAGGCGCCCCAGAAATATGAGATATTTCATACCAAAAATTAATATGGTGGAATCAAGTTTTATGCATTTTCTTCTGGCTCATTCTGTCCATTATCAAAGACTCTACAAAATAGAATTGCCCCACTTCTCTGAACTAGAGTATAATGCGGCAACAAGCTAAATGTGTGATGGAGGCTAGCCCAAAAGTTGGAGACTTTTAAAATGTGTTCAAAGATTTAGGGTATTTTTTTTTCTTCCAGCATCTATTATTATCCACTGCTTGAAAATGTTTTTAAAGTCTCTTATCTTGGGAAAAGTGCTAGAAAAGCTAAGAGGTAAAGCGTATAGGAGACGGGAAGCACAGTGTGAGTTCTGCATGCAATCCTAAGACCCACCTGGCCTCTCCCACCCACAGGGGTTCTTTACCTTGATCTTCATGGTGCTGGGGGCCAGAGCAGTGATTTCCTTTTGCATGCGATCGGCAATACCAGGGTACATGGTGGTACCTCCCGATAGGACATTGTTGGCGTACAGGTCCTTGCGGATATCAATGTCACACTTCATGATGCTATTGTAAGTGGTTTCATGGATGCCAGCAGATTCCATACCTAGAAATAAGTTTAAAAAAAAAAAAAAATCACAGTGCACTCGGGCCAGGGGCCCAGGGTGGAGGGAAGAAAACAGGACTCCTTTGTGTTGATAAACTGTCGCCCATTTGTCTCTGCAACATGTGTTCTTCTTTAAGATATACTGCAAGGCGTTTGCGGAACAGGTGTCTCTCACAGTTAATCCTCAACAGACTGTTGAGACACAAACCACCTTGTTTAGCACCTGTTTGGAGTGAACACTCGAACGCATGCATCAGATGTATAGAGATATGTTGGAAAGGGTGAGACACGCATTAGAGTTAGATTAATGCAATTTTTATTGATGGGCTAAAATCAGATCCTGACAAGCTTCCTCTTAGAAATCATTCCTGGGGCAAGATGTTTGGTAAACTACCAGGGTCCAGTTATTACCACGAGTATGATTCATATGGTTGCATTTAATGATGAGTAACTTCAGAGGAAGTCCAGCTACTGGGTAATGGACTTACTGGAATAAGTCAGCACTTCTGAGTAACCATTCCTTTCCTGCAGATACAGATTCTTCAATCACTACTCTGTCTCATTCTTTATTTTGACATGAAGTCAGCGTGTCATCCTTTATCATATCACTGCAACAGAACAGGATGGCCATCCCTTTAATGAGCCCTTAGGATCTGAGGCTGAGCTGTGTGGGACTCTGAGCTGCGACTTCTTTTACCTCAAGGGCCCCTTAATCCTTCTTGATGAGAATCAGTTTTACTCTGGGGGACCCCTAAATTTCTTAGGGAAGAGCCAGGCCCCTGCGCCAGACCCTACCACTCACCGATGAATGAGGGCTGGAATAGTGTCTCAGGGCAGCGAAAGCGCTCATTGCCAATGGTGATGACTTGGCCATCGGGCAGCTCATAGCTCTTTTCCAGGGATGAGGAAGAGGCAGCCGTGGCCATTTCATTCTCGAAATCCAGGGCAACATAGCACAGCTTCTCTTTAATGTCGCGGACGATTTCACGTTCAGCTGCAGAGATAAAGGGTAGCAGAGTCAAGCTCTGGAGAATGAAGTCAACTGAAAGGGGGTAGGTAGATTCTCTGGCGGAGGAAAAAAGCAGACACAATGCTGTGGCAGATGAGACACACACACACACACACACACACACACACACACCGGTGGTGACAAAGGAGTAGCCACGCTCAGTGAGGATCTTCATGAGGTAGTCAGTGAGATCCCGACCAGCTAGATCCAGACGCATGATGGCATGGGGCAAAGCGTAGCCCTCGTAGATGGGAACGTTGTGAGTTACACCATCCCCAGAATCCAGAACAATGCCTGTCGGAAGAAACAGACGGGAACAAAGTAAATCCCTGAGGACACCACTGCTTTAGTTGTGTCAAAGCCCACTTCCAATCTCGGCTAAAAGATGCTCGCGCTGGGCATGGATCCAGATCAAATTAGATTCCTTACACACACAGAATAAAAATGAGCATAACGAGGGCTAAATCTGAAGCCAGCAACAGCTCACCCTTTTAAATATTGTAGTAGAAAAATTTCCCCAGGACACTTTCAAATGACCATCCTTTTTACCAGCCATTAGCATGTTATGGGAGCATCCAGGCGTGTTTTTCTTTCCTCCCATCTGATTTGCACACGTTCTCTCTCTTTTGACTCAGACCCTGTAGGGACTGTCGGTTCTCCTTGGGGCCGTGTGCCCAGGGGCTGTGTTGGTATGGGACACATACCAGCGATGGCTACATTCCAGATTTATACATCGTGTGGAGCCTTAAGTGTGTGGCGTCACATACTTTAGGAAAGGTACAGATCTAACTCCATGTGCTTTCAACTCGTAGAAATGCATGGCATCTGAAACTATTGTTACCTCCTTCTCTTCTCAAGGACACCTTCCCAGGGAGTGTGAGGGAAGCTGATTCATAGCAAGGTCAGTGACTTTGGGACGTGGTGAATCAGTGAGTGTCTCCACAGCCCAAACTTACCTGTGGTACGGCCAGAAGCATAGAGGGACAGCACCGCCTGGATGGCCACATACATGGCAGGGACATTGAAGGTCTCAAACATGATCTGGGTCATCTTCTCACGGTTGGCCTTAGGGTTCAGTGGGGCCTCCGTGAGCAGAGTGGGATGCTCCTCAGGGGCCACACGGAGCTCGTTGTAGAAGGTATGGTGCCAGATCTTCTCCATGTCATCCCAGTTGGTGATGATGCCGTGCTCAATAGGGTACTTGAGAGTCAGGATACCTCGCTTGCTCTGGGCCTCATCACCTACGTAGGAGTCTTTCTGACCCATACCCACCATGACTCCCTATACGAAGAAAAAGATGGGGAAATCAAGCTTCCGCTATTTTAGGAATGTAACTGATGCCTTATAAATTTACATCTAACTGCCCAAGTCAAGGCACACCTTTTAAATACCAGAAACAATAAAAAATAGAATTTTACCCCAGTTTAGAAATATCACTTAAAATCAATCTAGTACCTTCCCCCCACCCCCACACACACTCTCCCCAGGTACAATTCTGTCCTTTAGGATAAAACTGGGGAGAGGGGAATAAAGCTATTTCACCAAAGAAGTATAGCCTCACCTCATTTTAAAAATACCATGATGCCTTCATTAAATTATTAAGTTCATCACCCATGTCGACCGGAATATAAATGACTACCCTGTGGAATGACTGAATTAATGACACACTGTGTTTCTCCTAAGAAAAGATTTTGACATTCATCAAGTGAACATAAAAAGATGGGCTGCTATGCCATTATCACTCTGCCCCTGAAATCCAGCGGGCCCAGCGCTGTCCTGCGGAACCCATCAGCCACCAGCCCCGACAACACAGCTCTCCTCCTCGGCGGCTCGTCTGGCCGGGCGGCCGGCGGAGCCGGAGAGCATGGCATCTCTTTTAATAAACAAGGTGGTATGTCACTATCACCATGGCACTTGCTGCCTCTGTCACGCCCGGCTTCTAAAAATGCAACAGCCAGGAAGCAGAGAGATTTACATCCTTTGGGAGCCCAGTGAGCTGGCTGTGAACACGAGGGAGGAATGTGGGTTGGGTCCTGGTAGGTTGGGAGAAGTTACAGTGTTATGAGTCTTGAGCAGGACTGACAAGGGAGGCCAAGTTAGAAACTGAAGGGGCAGGGAAGACAGTACTAAAAACGTAGGGCAGGGGTGGAGGAGAGAAGCTGCCGCTTTTTCACACAGGGCGTGGGACCCCTGGAGGGCTGTGTCCCTGCAAAGTGGAAGGGGGACGAGCCGCGGTGGTTGGTGGTATGTTGCTGGTGGTGTGAGCACTGCTTGTCCGGGCTTGGATTTCAGGCTAAATGCATCCTTTCCTTATTTGACCTGAGCAGTGCATGCAACAGGAAGGGCAGGTGACACATTTCCTAGATGGCTGGACTGAGGAGGTGGCAGGCCGGGGACTGGCAGGGGCCAGAGCAGGCCAGGCGGAGCGGGAAGTTTACCTGGTGGCGTGGGCGGCCCACGATGGAGGGGAAGACGGCGCGGGGCGCGTCATCCCCCGCGAAGCCGGCCTTCACTAGCCCCGAGCCATTGTCGCACACCAGAGCAGTGGTCTCCTCGTCGTCGCACATCCTGGCGCAGCGTCGGCGGGGTCTGCAGGTGGAGAGCAGGGCGGCCGGCGCTCAGCGCCCGCGCTGGCGCTGGCCTTCTCGCGCCCCGAGGAGGGGACGGAGCAGGGGAAGGTTCGCGGCCGGAGGAGGGAAGCCTGTCAGCTCCCTTCCCCTCGGGGCAGAGGAGGCAAGGCGGGAAGAGGCTGCGGAGACCGAGACGGACGTGCGTGGAGAAGGGGAGAGGGACCCACCCAGGCGCCCTGGCCAGGAGGCACCCTCTGCCCCGGGTGCAAGGAGGTGCGGTCACCCCTTAGCAAGGCCTCCCCAGCCCTTCACAGCTTTGCCTTTCCACAACCTGAGAGCCCACTTGGACCCCAGCCACACCCCATGCCTAAGCCCCAGCGGGAGGGAAACGCGCACGAGAGCAGGGACCCCAAATGCCCGGGGCGCGGGGGGGGGTAGGCGCAGGGCTCGCGATCTGCGCGCCTCTCTCCTGTGACGACCCAGGACCAAACAAGTTAGAGCCGCATCGAAAAGTGTGGGGGTTTTGTTTTTGTTTTTGTTTTCTTTTAAAGTGGCTTCGGGGCCGGCTCGGGGGCCACGGGCTCGGGGCGGGCTGCGGTCGGGGCGGCGCCGGGCGGGGCGGGGCGGGCGGGAGGGCGCTGACTCACCGTCCGCGGGTCGGGCTCGGCTCGGCTCGGGCGGCAGGCGCTGGCTGCCGGGCGCGGGGCGCGCCGCTTTATAGTGTGCTGATGGACGGGGTCAGTTGCAGCGGCCGGGGGCAGGGGTGGGGGGCCTGGTCGGCCACCTTGCCTTATTTGGTCGCCTTCGCACCACTGAGGAGCGCCGAGGCCATTCATGGAGCCAAGGGCAGGGGAGAAGATCAGCCAGGGGGCTCCCAGACCATGTAAGGAAGGGGAGGGGGCAACCAGGGGGATGGCCAAATAGGGAGCTAGGGAAGGGTAGGCGGTGAAGGGTAGGGGGCAGGGGAAGACTAAGTGACGCCAGCTCACCTCCTCCCCCTTCTTGGATGGAGGTGCACCCTGGGTGCGCTGTGGGTTTGTTCCTCGCAGCCCCGCCAGCCTAAGACAATAAGCCACAGACAAGCCAGAAGGCTTGGCCCTCTGCCCTCTGCTGAGGGGTCCTGACAGCTGGACCAGGGCGGCAGGGGAGCGACAGCAGCTTCTCCTCTTCCAGGACTGGGAGCTGGAGGACTAGAGCCCTGGCAGTCCTCGTGGACCCCAAGAGCACCACAGCAGCACATTTGGGGTGGCCAGAAAAGGGGGCACCTGGGACAGGTCACCCTTCTGGTCTAGTCCCCACCAGCTTGGATGACTGGGGGCCGTGCTCCTCTAGGTCAGAAAGCAGAGATTAACCAAGGCCACCTTGATCCGCAGCTCATGCTTGGCTTAGGGTCTGGCTAGGGAAGAAGCTAACAAGAACTGGAGTGAGAGCCTGGCCAAGTCTTGCTGGAGAAGGGGGCCAGGTTTACCCCAGCATGGATATCAGGTAGCTCTCCTCCTGCTGCCAAGGTTTTGCTCAAACTCAGACTCCTGTCTTCAGGCCAGAAAAGGATCCCCTGCTGCCAAAGTGAATGAAGGACCCAATGCCAAAAGCTGCCTATGCACTTGCTGGTGAATAGATGAACCTCTGTAAACTGGGGTGCAAAGACCTTTATTCCAAGTGGAGACAAGACTGAAAGAGCAGTATTCTTGTCAAGAAGATAACAGCAGCTTCAACCAAATGAACACATCACAGGACAGCAGAGTTAGAAAAGCAGAGTTTGGGCCTCCACACCCCCCCCCCGCCCCTAAACTACTGAATCGGAATTGTCAAGATGCCCAGTTGATTCATACACACACACACACACACACACACATTAGAGTAGGAGAAGCAGTGGTAAAAATGGTATCAGCTTCTTCGTGGAAACAGATCTAGAAGGATCTTGGGATTTTGGAAAAGGGGATGGAAAGATGCCATGAACTTGGGAGAGGGGAAAGGAACAGGGAGACGTAAGGACACAGATCACTGATTTGCTGCTCTGGGGTGTCCCGTATTCTCTGTTCTTGACTGGCACTTTGATTTTTAATGCTTGTGTTTTCCCTCCCGCTCACACCAGTTAAAAATAGAAAACTGGGCACAGGCATTCATCTCTAGAGTGGTCTTGGATTGATATGCTGAGGAGGTCTACTGATTAGATATTTGTCCGGACTGGGGAATGTTGGGCCCTCCCTGATGAACTCCCCAACCATGTTTGGGTTGGTCTGGAGAAGAAACTGTGGGGGCAGCTGGGTGATGGAGCCAGGTGGGGGGGTCTGGCGGGGGTCATGCCCTGCCACACGTAGGCCTTTTACAAAGAAAATGCCCGTTGACAGGATGCAAAGAGAAGAGCTGCCTCAGCTCACGCAGATGCAGAAGAGCCAAGAAAAAGGAGAGATGGGACTGGGGTACAGCCAGACAGCCCTGAGTTCAAATCCTGCTTCTATCACTTATGGTGCATTTGGTCTCAGGCAAGTCACTTCACTTCCCTGAGCCTCAATTTTCGCCTCCAAAAAAGAACACAATAATGTAACTCTTTTCTGGCAAGGGTCATTAATTATCAAAATAATTAGGGGCAAGTGATAGCATCCACATAGAAGATATAAAGCAAATTGTCACTATTACAATTCAGCAACTCAGATACTCTTGGGGGCAGCAGTAGCTTTCTCTTTGGAAGAACTGGGTCAATTTCATTCATTTATTGATTCAGCAAATATTTATGGGACAAGAACTGGGCTAGTCACAGGAATATAGTGATAAAGAGAGCAGAGCTGGACAATTACAGAAAAGTCAGGGCCACTTATGGTGCATGCTGGGATGAAAAAGAAGGGAATCGTGGGGATAGTCATGAAAAGAGGGATCCAAAAGAGGGCTCAGAGAAAGCCTTCTTGAAGAATATCATTTTATTGTCTTTAAAGTAGAGTAGGACTGAAGTTCATGAACATTTGTGTGGAAGAAAGTTTCAACCTGGGAGTGGCAGATGGCAGATTGCCACGTTCACGGCCATTCACGCAAAGGGAGCTCCTGGAAGGTCCAGTGGATCACTGAGCACAGAGGCTATGGACCTGAATCCTCTGCAGATACTTCCAGGGCTCAGGAGGCCAATTCCAGCCTGCCCACCTTGGGATCAGTCTGCCCTGGTGGAGATGGGTAGGTCGGAGCACAGAGACCAGTTTCAGAAGACGATCCAACCCCTTAAAATATTTTTAGAACAGTTTCATTTCTTTCCCACCTAAAAACGTATTTTCATATGCATTATATTTATGGTAAGAAAGAACACTTTTTTCCCTTAAAGCTGTATGAGAGTTCAATATCTGTTCATTGTAATACTGCTCAATTTCCACCTTTTAAAACTCTGAACCCTATTTTATATATTTTAAAATACAAGTCAATGGGAAAGTAACAGTCAATGACTATTTTCATTTGATACAGTCTTTGAGGGATCCATTTAATTTGAAAATTAAGATTGGCTTCTGTCACGTTTACTTAAGTATGTAAAAATGACTTATCCTCTGTGGTGCAGTCTAGATATTCCTTTTTTAAAATTTAAAGAACTTAAAATTTACCCTCTTCACCATTTAGAATTGTGCAGTTCAGCAGTCTTACCTACATTCACACTGGTGTGCAACCAATCTCCCACTTGCATTTTTGATGCAAATGTTGATGAAAGTGACTTCAAAAGCCAGGAGAGGCTGCATCCTGCAGTTTGAGAAAGATTGGTCTGTATCCTCTGAGGCAGGGAACCAATGGGGCCTCTTTTGCTAGAGGTCACAGAGCTGAGCAAAGGGAAGAGTGAGGATTCAAACTCAGGCCCCTGATTGCGCCCTGCTCTGACCACCACCCGAAATACTTTCCCGTCTCCTCCGACTGCACCTTCTCAGAGTGGAATATGCTAGAACCACTCTCAGCCAATTGACGTGGGCTGCCTAATAGAAATTCAACTTCCCGGATTCCACCTTGGAAGATTGAATTTGCATTTTAAGTAAGTCACCACCCCTCTTCTCCAGGTGATTCACGGAGGAAGAAACTTGGCAGCTCTGCCTGGCTGTTTCTGCCCCTGCCCACGGAGCTCTGCTGAATGCTGCCCAAGCTGCCAGCCCTGGCTGGGGGCCAGCTTGGCTGACCTTGAGTGTCCCAGCAGGATGGCAAAGCAGGGGTATGTCCCCAAGGCTCTCAAGGGCCCTTGAGGCCCTTCTGGGCAGGGACAGGGCATGAGGGAGACGTGCAGGGCAAGCTGAAGGAACAGAAGGTGGGACAGTTCCCGCTGCCCTTGCCTCGAGGGAAGCTTGTTTCGTCCACCATCTGCTGGGATCTGGAAGGGAGTGGCCAGCCTCCTCCCGGCACTGGGGGATTAGCAGTCACTTATCTCAGCTGTTCCTCCATTGGAGGTGTCGCAGTATTTACAGAGAAGTCAGAAACAGACTTGAGCCACACTTAATTCCTCCCCATGAGCCCTCCCCATCTCCTCTGTGGCCTCTACTGCATTCCTCGGGCTAGGAAGGAGGGAGAGGCTCTTTCTAGACCAGACCAGGGGTGGGGGAGCCAGCCTTCTGAAACATTTCTCTTTTCTTTCCCCTGCACATTTGTTCACTCCCACTGCCCTCTGGCTGGAGCTGGGTTTTAGTTTTCATTAAAAGAAGAAAGTGATGTGACTGTGAGGGATGTGGGGTGGCGGGGCACACATCCTAGTGCTCAGAATTCAATACCAGTGCATGCCTAATCTCGGCCACATGCTTCCCCCTGTTCCACATGCAACCACCCAGGAGATTAACTCCGGGGGAGGGTAGTTCAACTCCAAATGGATTCTGCTCTTGGCCGATTCTGGCGGTGACTGCCTTCTGACATGATAGGTGATGAACCATTTAATGAGATTTTGAAAAGGAGGACAAAGCAAGGAGCAAGGGGAAAGGGGAAGCAGGAGGTAGAAGGGGGATTCTTCTGGATCTTGGAGTCACATGGGCCTAACCATCTATAAGCTGAATTTTCACTCTCTTCTTTCCCGATATAAGTCAGGGAACTCACAAAAGGATTTCTAAGAGCCTTTTTTAAAATTCCTTAAAAGGACTTTGCCCTCCAAGAACGAAATGCTGATGCTCATAGGTTTCTGCTTGGAAGGTGTTCGTCTTAGCTCAGAGTTGGCTTGCTCCCCATGCCGGCAAGAACTCTATTTATGGAGTTTCGGTTTTTCAGGTGTTACCTGGGGCAAGCCTGCCTTTCCTGGAGAGCCCAGATGTGGCGTTGCCTAACCCAAGCCTGACCGCCATTCGTGCTCACACAAGTGCCAGAGAGTGCGTAGGTGAGATCTGTGAGCTCAGAGACGCGGGCTCCTTTCACTCCCCCACATACTGTGGAGCCCATCTCCTTCCCGGGAAAGGTCAAGTTTGGGCCCACATGCGACATACGAGGATAGTAGTCAGAATACTAATCACTAACATTTACTGAGCACTTACTAGGGGCCACGCACTAGCTTGAGACTTCATACGGGGCATGGTCCGGATGAAGCTTCCTAGAGGAAGCAGGACTGACTGGCAGCTGCAGCATCTGCAAAACTGCTCTTTGATGTGACGTCACCAGCCTACACTGAGGGGCTGTGTAAGGAGTACACCACCTCTGTCCCAAACGGAGGTATTACCGCCTCTCTTGCAAAAATGCCGTCACCGGCGTTCATCGGAGGCCATGGTCTCCTTTGTGAGCTACTTAGAAAAATGTCCGTGCTGGCTCTAGTCCCAAGAACAGTAGCACTTCCGTCAAGTACCTGGTTTGTTGTGATCCTGGAGATCCTGAATCTAGTGACTCACCAGGTTTTTCTTTTGGCAGGGGCTGAGAAAAATCTTAGAAAACCACCCATGTGGCCCAATAGTTAACATCATTACAAATCGTTATGATCCGGGGCGCCTGAGTGGCTTAGTCGGGTAAGTGTCTGCCTTCGGCTCAGGACATGGTCCCAGAGTCCTGGGATCGAACCTGATGTGCAGCTCCCAGCTCAGCCTGGAGTCTGCTTCTCCCTCTCCCTCTCCCTCTCCAGCTCCCCCTGCTTATGTTTTCTCTCTGCCAACTAAATAAATAAATCTTAAAAAAAAAAATAAATAAATAAATAAAAACCTTAAAAAAACAAACAAAACCAAATTGTTAGGATCCATTTTACAACCCAGTTCGACTTTTCATTTTTTCTTTGTCTCCCATTTTTAACTTTTGTCTATCTTTGTAAGCTGCCATAAACCTTCTGTGGGACAAAACAAAGGATGAATGAACAAATAGATAAGGTTGAACTCTGGGGACAGTGGGGAGAGTATTTGAAATTGGAACCAGAGTTATCATAGATTGTACAGGTGGCCAAGAGCCCCAGAGGACTTGTAGATGTCTGTAGGTTTCTTTCATCCCAGTGTAAGTACAGTATTGTGTCAGTTTTCCTCTTAACATCGTGATAGGTATAGCTGGAAACTTGGAATAATATTTCCTCCACTACAAAAATAAGATGTGCTAATTGTGGCAAACGAGACAACATGACCAGAAAAGTACAAAGGAAATGACACGTCTGGTTGAGTTTTTTAAGGCCTATATCTTAACCTCCCTAAAATAAAACTAAATGTGATATAAAATTCATGAGGCCTTGGCTTCCATATCTACTTAATAGCCGCTGGACTGAAGAAAGCCAGCCTCCTATTCTGGTAGTTTGCAAGAATGTCCACTTGTTCTTCAAAGAGAGACATGCAATGCAAGGAATTTACATTTAAAGCATTTCTTGGTTTTACTCTCGTAATCTAAATTATCCCTGGTCAACAGCTGGAACCAAAGAATGCCAAGTTGGGAGCAGGGTCTGCCCATGAAACTCCAGCATCCATATCTCACTTATATATTTTAGAGGGCAGGTGGTAGTTTCCAACTCAGCTGTTGAACTTTTCAAAACTGCCGTCTAAAAGCAGAGATCCACTGCTAACATAAAACTAAACCATATAAATACGTTGCTGAGCGCTTTGTCTTCATGTGGGGGGTTGGAGAGCAGCTGTTTTGGGGAACATGTTTACAGCGATTGTATGATCAGTATTTCCAAGTTCCTCTTGGTTAAGACCGCAGATAACCAATTCACTTCTCCCCCACAGCCTCTAATTTAATTTCAGAAATTAGAAAAGTAATAAAGACAAAGGCTTTGCCTAAAGCCAATGATCTGTATTAACTGGGGGAAGGAAACAGAGAGCGTGCCTCCAAAATAAAAACAACTGAAAAGCCCTCCCAAGCCCTTACTTGAGTGTGAATGCCAGCACTCACATAAATAACTAGGAATAGGTGCTTCTGACCTTTCAGAGACAAGAACCAGGCTGTGATAACTGAGAAGGGAAAAGAATCAGCCATTAAACCATGATGTGGGGGGTACCTGGGTGGCTCAGTCGTTAAGCGTCTGCCTTCGGCTCAGGTCATGATCCCAGGGTTCTGGGATCGAGCCCCGCATCGGGCTCCCTGCTCAGCAGGAAGCCTGCTTCTCCCTCTCCCACTCCCTCTGCTTGTGTTCCTGCTCTCGCTGTGTCTCTCTCTGTCAAATAAATAAATAAAATCTTTAAAAAAAAAATAAACCATGATGTGGCTTTGAAAAATGATCAGAAAGATCTCGGGCATGACCCGAAGGATGTAACAGAGTTAAGGTATTATATCACCAAAGAAATACCTGCAAGAACTGGATAGACCTCAGGTGAGAACATTCTTTATGGATGAACAAGAAGGGTGTCCCCTGTTCAGTTAAATTCTATTTGAGTATGCAATTTTCCGGGGAGAGATTCTAGCTGCTGTTTAATACTAGAGCTCAATATTTCTAACTGCCACAAAAGATTCATGCCAGGTTCATCTCCCCACCAGTGGATACAGCCATCTTCTTTCTGGGTCCTCTGTCCAATGAGAAGAGAGTCCAGAAGAGAGGTACAAAAAGGGACCCCTGTAACCCTACACCAAGCTGATCCTTTAGACTGGTGTAATCAGTCATTTGTGGTGTCCACCCGAGGATCACATCCTTATGCTGCTGGCTCAAGATGGTGGGTGGGGGTGAGGAGAGGGGGCAGGGAGATGGCAATGGGGGAGTGACCTACAACCCCTCTACCCTTCCCATGAAACCCGACAACGTTAAAGCGGAAACACATATAGATATACTGGCATAAGGACTGACGCTTTGCTTTCACACTGGGCAGTAGAAAACCTAGGGTAAGCTGTGCTCATTTCGTCCAACTCAGAGACGTGGGCCCCAAAATAGTAATGGGAAAGTCAAAACTGATCCCAGGAAGCAGAAAGCTTTATTAGAATGGCTCCAGTGTTCTAGAAGTACCCACACTTCAGGCTTAAATATCAAACCCTAAAATATTGTTCCATAACTTATAACTTTATGTAGTCCGATCTTTCTTTGATCGGGAAGCTCACCTTTATTCTGACTACATATGAAAAGTTAAATGCTAAGTTTGCCTACTTTCTCACCTGGAACATACTTGTGTGAATCAGAATCAGTCATGAGCAGATTTATTGCTTCTACTTCCTAGATTTCATAGAGATGTCACATGAATAGGTGGAGTACACCTTTCCAAAGCCTCTGAGTCAGTCACAATCACATAGACAGGGTTTCAAAACCTCAAGGTTGGTGTTGAGCAGCATCTAAGAATGAACAGATGCCCTTTGTTTCTTCAGATATTTGTGGGTGGAGAAGCTCCAGGTAACATTTTATAATGTCACCACACTGAGACTTTGATACATCTGAATACACCTTTCCCCCCCAAATGTGGCGTGCTAGAAAAACATAGTGCCTGATTGGCAGAGCCCATGTCATTTCCAGGAAAGTATCTTTTACCCTCCTTGTCTTTCTGAACGGTGTTTTAAATTCTCAGCATCAACCAAAAAAAGCATCCTGTTCTTGGTGACTGGCTTTGAACAAAGGGTTTTAAATAATTTCCCTGGGAAATTCAGGCTTGTTTTCACCTATGTGGAAACTCAAATATGTCCTTAGTCTCCCATTTTACAAATCACTTAGCAAAATTTTTCAGATGAAGAAATTTATTGATTTGAAAAAGCATTATTTTTAAATAGAATCAAAGTAGTGTTGCTTATTGTGCAAATGTAGCTATGAACAGGAGGAAAAATCTAATTTTGTAGCTAACTGGGGTTCCCTTGAAATCAAGATGTGGCTTATTCAATCTGCCCATTTAATCAATATTTATTAAATGCCCTCTCTGGGTAAGGTGTTGTACCATGTGGAGCCAAGAATACTACAATGAGTGAGACAATGCCTGCACACCAAGAAAATGCGTACATTATGTTAGATGGTACATAAACTCCACCATCCACCACAAAGACCTGTGTTAAGCAGCATACAAAGGTATTTCACCAAGGCGGGAAGGCGTTGGAAAGAGGGAGAGAGTCCTTGTCATGGCGCTTGGGCAAGGCTTCATAGTCTATGGGTTTTGAGCTGAGCCCATATAGAATAATGGATTCAACAGTTCCCTCCTACCCAACTCACACCAGTTTGGCATCATTTTGTAAATGAGTTTTAGAGGGGGACAGGACTACTGAAGGCCAGGATTCGAAGACTTAAGAAAACAACAACAGAACTGGAACTTTAGTGTAAAACTGGAAAGCTTAGGTATATTGTGCTATGTTTGTGTAATGAGTTTCTTTACTAATCGTTGTTCAAAAAAGTGAAGCACACAGACGAAGGTCCGCTGTTCCCTCTTGGAATAGTGTGTTCAACAGGCAGGCATTGAATGCCCGCTACACAGTCCATGCTGTACTTCTGAGACGGTTCCATGTAAAGTCTGAAATAAGTACGCTACTGAAGGCGTCACTGAAATAGCCTTTGCAAGTGCAAAGTGTGTGCGTGTGCCTGTGCGTGTGTTTTAAAGGGCAGCCACGTCTTTCTCTTCATGCATTGAAAGCTGGAACAGACTTGAGAGAGAGTTCTTCCCCACTTACCCCACCTCATTTCCCATGATTGATCGTACCAATCTCCTGGGACTGAGAAGTTTCAAGTTTGCTTGTACGTAGAGAAAACTTTGACTGCTGAAGCCTCTTTCTAAAAATCTAACCAAACACACCAAAACTGTTAACAGAGGGGAGGGTGTTGAAGGGCAAGAGAGCAAGGGACCTGTTACATTTCCCATTTTATATTTATGTATTAATATTTTTCCAGAAGCATGTATTAATTTTTATAAATATCAGAAAGGAGGAAAACAATCTAATTTAACATCCTCTTGCTTAAAGTCTGGCACGTTTTTGTCTTGCTTACCCAGCTGGGGGTTTCTACATAATAACCTCCACATACTTGAAGAAAGATATTGCATCTCCGAGAGACGTTTAGGATCTTTTTCACCAGTGGTGTTACTTTTACTTTTTAAAAGATTTTATTTATTTATTTGAGAGAGAGAGAGAGAAAGAGAAAGAGCATGAGCTGGGGGAGGGCAAAGGGAGAGGGAGAGGGACTAGCAGACTCCCCACTGAGTGTGGAGCATGACGCTGGGTTCAACATGTGGCTCAATCCCAGGACCCTGAGATCATGACCTGAGCTAAAATCAGAGGCTTAACCGACTGAGCCACCCAGTGCCCCCAGTGATGCTGTTTTTAAAAACCGTCTTCATATTTGGGGCAGCTGGGTGGCTCGGTCATTAAGCTTCTACCTTCAGCTCAGGTCATGTTCCCAGGGTCCAGGGATTGAGCCCCGGATAGGGCTCCCTGCTCAGCGGGAAGCCTGCTTCTCCCTCTCCCACTCCCCCCTCTTGTGTTCCCTCTCTCGCTGTGTCTCTCTCTGTCAAATAAATAAATAAAATCTTAAAAAAAAAAAACAAAAAACAAAACTGTCTTCATATTTGGTTAATCGTCTAACTCTGCTTCAAGATACCTATGTGAAATAAAATCTCTTTTAGCCAGATTGGTATTGTATTTTAGCCAGATTGGTTAGGTATTGGGTTTCTGACACAGTGGAAAACAACCTTTGTTTAGAGAATTAAACTCATCTAAATACACCCACACAAAACTACAGAGAAGATAATGCCCTTGATGCTTCAGAAGTTATTTACAGAATATTCTCGTTTTGAACACAAATTCTTGTCACACACACACACACACACATCTACATATCAGACATAGAATATTGACAGAGAATACTGAGCTAGACTGAAGTTATGACATCTTGAAAAGTTGCTTACATGAGTTAACTGTTGGCCTCAGCATACCTGTTAGCTATTTATTTCTCTTAAAAATCAAGTATAGATCAGACCTCTGGTTCTAGCCAAGATGGAGCACCCTATTCCTTCCAGGTGCTCCCTGTTACAACTGTGGACATAATATATCAAACAAACATAGGAAGATTCAAAGGAGGAAAGAAGAAGGTGGACTGCCTGGCGACTTTGGGACTTGAGAAACAACATGGTGATGAGTCTAGGTTTCCTTACTTCCTCCCATATAGCCCAGGCTGGGTGCTGGAGTAGCCTCCATCCTGGAATCGCCAATAGGCATGGATAAAGTAAGCTATGAGAAAAATCTGTTCCTTCTAGTCAGAGAACCGACAAAGGAGTGGCCCCCCCACGGAAAGCCTTTTTGCCCACCTGCCCTACTCTGGCCAAACATTAATGCCCTAATAGGAAAAAATGCATCCCCCTCTCCCTAGTTTCAATGGTGCAGAATAGGGAGCTGATCATCCTCCCCACCCACCACCCCTGCAGAATCAGGGGGTGGTGCTCTGGGTCTGCTCAGTCGTGTTTGTGGGACTGAGGGACCGATCTTCCATTTTCTGCCGGTTGGAAGCAGGCGGTGCTCCTCACCTGCCACCAGGGTGGCGTCAGCAGGCTGGCAATGAAGGTTCCTTGTGGTGGGACGCTTCTGTATTTTGGTGGCCATATGAATCTGTGTGTGCAGTAAAATGGCCTTGCACTAAATAGACACACAGACATATATGGAAAATGGGGATATCTGAATGCAGTTGATGGGATATATCAATGTCAATTTGCTAGTTGTGATATTGTACTCTAGTTATACAAGTTGTTATCATGGGGGGAGAACTGGATGAAGGTCTATGGGATCTCTGGATTATTTTGTACAAGTGCATGTGAATTTACAATTATCTCAAACTGCAAAAGTATTAAAAATCAAGTATAAGTTGTACAAAAAATTCAGTTTTTTTTAGTTTTCCAGTCAGAGTCTGAGTGAATTAGTTCTTATATCCAGGTGATCATAATTGATGAAATTTACATAGATGCACTAAATATATCAAATGCCCTATATTTATAGCAGGAGTACTGGCTGGATACTTCTGGCATGTGGAGTTAGGCGCTGCTGGGCTGACGAGTTTCCAAGGTCCACGGGCATGTTGATGACTCAGGTGCCAATGACAGTAGGCAAACTACAGGGTGATGAAAGAGCCCAGCAGGAGAACTGATACCTACTTAAGGTGGAATCTGGCACAGTGAGCGGACTCAGCATGGTAGCCGTTGACACCATCCCAAAAGAAACTACTCTAGGAGCAGGTGAACACTTTGAACCAAAAAGCGTATTTTGCAAACAAAGAGAGCTGCCCCACACCACTTGGTACCTGAAGGCCTCAGCTGGGAGCACATGGTAACAGAACAGAACATAAAGGACAGGAAGTTAGTTTCCTGCTCTGGTCCAGATCCACAGCTGAACAGCGACCGAGACTTAGCCTGAGACGCAGCACTGGAAGGTGGCTATGAGGCCTGGCTGTTGGCAGCCAGGAGGAAGGGGCAAAGGCCGTGCAAATGACGGCCAGAGTGGATGGGGCACGGCGGTGGCCAGAGTAGCACAGTCCATACTTTACCTTGAGTGTCTGTAAGATGCCCCCCAGGGACTCTTGGAAATGCCAAAGAGGCGGGAACCTGAAAAGACAGGAGCGTGTGAACACAGGGAACCGTGATACTCAGTTTTACAGATAGAGGTTATCAAGCAAACACAAATCTAGGCCAGTTTTTCTCAACCTTGGCCACACATGGGGCTGGGGTCGGGGAGAGACAGCGTTGGAGTACGGGGCCTGCCAAAAAAGAGTGACCCTGGTAAACAGTCCAGGCCGTCAGCTGAGACCCACAATAAGCTCCACCTTAGGGGGTAAGAGAGATGGACAGTAATCAGACTTTGAGTCAGCTCAATCCCAAGATAGTGTAAAGTGATTGGCCTTAACCTGTCTGCCAAAATCAAAAGGAAATACCCTCTGGAGGAATCCAACATCCTACACAGCTTTAAGTTATCTCTGCAGTTTTTTATACACCATGTCTGGTACATACATATACATAAAGGAGTAGTTGGCAAGACCATGCAATTGAAAACCCACAAGAAAAAAATGGGCAATGGAAGGAGACCATAGGGAGATCTGGATACTGAACTTATCTGACCTACATGTTAGATATGTTTTAAAAAAACTGACTAATATGCTCAAGAAAATAAGCGGCAAAATAGAAAATTTCATCAAGGAATCGGAATCTTTTTAAAAAGAATCATATGAAAATTTAAAGCTAAACATATAACAAATCAATAACTCAATAGATGATTTTAAGAGCAGATTGACACAGTTAGAGAGGATCAGTGAGTTTTAGCGTGGGTCAGTAGAATATATTCAGATTAAAGCAAAGAGAACGAAAGAATACATGGCTGGTTTAACATTTAAAATTCAGTTCAGGGGTGCCTGGGTGGCTCAGTCATTAAGTGTCTGCCTTTGGCTCAGGTCATGTTCCCAGAGTCCTGGGATCAAGCCCCACATCGGGCTCCCTGATCAGCGAGAAGCCTGCTTCTCCCTCTCCCACTCCTCCTGCTTGTGTTCCCTCTCTCTGTGTCTCTCTCTGTCAAATATATAAAATCTTTAATAAAAAAATAAATAAAATTCAGTTCATATAATTCAGCACATTAACAGAACATAGCAGAATGATCATATGATCTGTCCAATATGCGGAAAACACATTTGATAAAAGTTAACGTCTATTCATAATAAAAACTCTTAGCAAACTAGAAATAGAAGGAAAATCCTTAATCTAATAAGAAGTATCTACAATAAATCTACAACATTATATTTTATCTCTTGTTCCCTGAGATTGTGAGGAAGACCACAGATGTCAGCTATCATCACTTCTATTTTACATTATCCCAGTGCTCTTCAACAGTGCAGGAAGTCAAGAAATATAAATAAAAGGTATAAGAATTGGAAAGGAAGAAACAAAGCTGTCATTAATAGTGAGTGTAAAAAATTCAAAAAGGATTTATAGCCAAACTATTCAATTTAATAAGTGAATATAACAAAGTGAATTAAGGGACAAAATACAAGTTAACGTTATCTTTACATGCTAACAATAAACAAGTGAAAAGATAACATTTGAAATATACCATCTAAAATAGCACCAGAAAACATCCGTACCTAGGATTAAATCCAGCTAACGATACATAAGACAGCTACAGATAAAACTACAAAATATTAGTGCAATAAGTTAAAGACGACCTCAGTAAATGGAGAGACACGTCATGTTTATGAGTCAGAAGATTCAATATTATAACAGTCAGTTCAACCTAAATTGATTTTTAGATTCAATGCAATCCCTTCAAATTACTAGCAGTGCGTGTGTGTACAGAAATGCTTATTCTAAAATTATACAGAAATGCAAAGAGCCAAGAATAGCTAAGATAACCTTAAAGAACAACAAAGCTGAAGGACATACACTACTGGATAGCAAGAGTTAGGATAAAGCCAAGATAATAGAGTGCTGCATTTGTGCAACTTTAGACAAATAGTTCAGAAACTGACCCACACATAAATGTATAATTGATTTTGACAAATGCCAACTTGAACAATACTGAGGAAGTGATGATCTTCGTAATAAATGGTTCTGGATCAGTCGGATAATCATATGAAGAAAACGATGAATCTTGACCTCCTCTCACACCATATGCAAATTTCAATTCTAAGCAAATTGTAGATCTAAATGAGTGAGTTGAAAGAATTAAGTTCTTAGAATATAACATAGGATAACACATTGATTACTTTGGAATAGGCAAAGATGTCTTTCTTTTTTTAAGATTTTTAATTTATTTATTTGAGAGAGAGAAAGCAGAGAGAGAGCACACACAAGTGGGGCGGCGGGGAGAATGCTCAATCTCTGGACCCTGGGGTCATGACCTGAGCTGAAGGCAGACACTTAACCGACTGAGCCACCCAGACACACCTAGGCAAAGATTTCTTAAACAGAAAACACTAACTCTACAGAAATAACAAGAACTTCGCTTCAACAAAGAATCTATTAGGGGAGAAAAAACTGGGGAGAAAATATTTGCAATACATACATCCCACAAAGGGCTTAGATTCAGGCTATATAAAGAAGTCCTATAAATCAAGAAAAAGACAGACAAGCCAATATAAAAATGGACAAAAGACTTACAGAGGCGCTACACAAAAGAGGATATCCAAGCAGCCAATCAACATTTGAACGTACACTCAGTCTCAATAGCAACAGGAAATGCAAATTAAAATTAAAATGAGCTGGGGTGCCTGGGTGGCACAATCAGTTAACCCTCCGACTCCTGGTTTTGGCTCAGGTTGTGATCTCAGGATCCTGAGATCAGCCCCGTGTGGAGCCCCACATTGGGCTCCACACTCAGCAGGGAGTCTACTTGAGACTCTCCCTCTCCCTCCACCCCACCGCGCCACACTCTCTCTCTTTCTCTCTCTAAAATAAATAAAAATAAAACTTAAAAAAATAAAATTAAAATTAAAATGAGCTGCCATCACAGAGAGTAGGATGACTAAAATTTAAAAGACAGACAATACCAAATGTAGTGAAGGAAGTGACATATTAACATAACATTTGCCTTGTTGTTCTCTATCCCTTGACTTCAGAATTTTACCTCTTTAGCCAGATAACCCTACCAATTTAATCTCCAAGACTATTTCTCTCTCCCTCTTTCTCTCTCTCTCTCTCTGCCCAGAATATCATCTCTAATCTTTCCTGCCAAATCATGTTTCTCCTTTTCTTCTAATCTCTGTCGGCATTCCCCTTTAAAAAATCTTTCCAGCCCAACGCCAAGCCAACTTGACTTCCAAAGCAAGAATAAAGTCTTTCCTGTGCCTTCATCCCCAACCAGTTTCTGCTCTCCCCAACTCCCATCTTCTAAGCAGATACAGGTTGCTTGTTCTATGTATATGGAGATCATAAACACATGCGCTTCAGTCAGGTGTCTTTAATATCCTCTCAGTGCTTACCCTTTCTCTCCTTTTGAAATTTAGGCTTCCAAAGGCCAGGAACCATAGTGTATATCTCCCCTACAGCCTACTAATGAGTGACAATATTGAGTGTGTAAAGCTAAGAAAAGTGAAATGTCTTTAAGAACTTTATCTTGGAACGATTATTCTATATTTTGATTATTAAGAGTGCTTGCATGCAAAAAACAAACAAAAACAAAAACCTAGGAATTTGGCTCTGAGAAACAAAGGATTATATATTTTCTGAGCAATGAACTGAGGGAGAATTCTCATCCCGTGACAAATTCTGTTGTTACATTGGAAAAAAAAAATTAAGGTCCCTGTAAACTACAGAAAGGAAAGAAAGAGATACATAGCTTCTGCCGTGGGCTTAGGGTACTTACGTATAACACCTTGTCAATACAACGGAAAACAACGTAACCTTGGCCAAAAAGGGAGGGACACTTTGCCAGTGTATCAGAGACCTATGCTGGACTTGTCACTCTGCCCTGCCTTCACACTCAGATTCCGATCCTGTGCTGATTTATGGATTTTCTCTAGTAGAAAATAGGATGTGAGTCTCACCTACCCAAGTGAATTTGAGATACTTGATTTAGAAAATACATGGAAACAGGGATAAAGAGCAACCAACTCACAACCAAACTTCTTTTCATTAAAGTGTCAGCAGGTCTTCAAAACTGATGTCTCATATTTCATGTAAATGAAAAGAAAGTCAGATGACACAAGGCCAGGAAAATAAACACCCCCATGCTTATAATTAGAAGCTCTTTCCAGAGATCTGATCACGTCCATGTGTGATAGGATAGAGTGTGAACATTTCGTGAGGCACCGGGAGGTTAAAAAAAAAAAAAATCCTCCCTTCAAGGAAAAAGCCCACATGATCGGGACAGCCTGCTACCCAACTGTGCTGCCATAGGTCCTGGAGTGTCCTGGAGTGGCAGGGAAGGTCGCTGCGAATATTTGTGTTGCTCCCTTCTCCCCAGATCTGTTCAGCTAATTAGAGACTCCTTTGGGATTATCAAGATATTTATTTTTCCCTCTACCCCAGTAAGGGTAAGCTTATTGTGTTATTAACGCACCTTATTCTCAGTTACCTAAATTAGGTTTTCTGCAATTTGATCATCCAAAGCAAAGATTTAGATTGGAACCAAAGCCAGTTGGTCCTTTCCGCTGGCTTGAGCTGGAGGCATGATGAAAGAAGGGGCTCTGGTGCCATTGCCATTTCTCAATGTCTAGTTTTAGAACAAAGCGACAGAGAAGAGTGCAAGCTAGCACAGGAGAGGCATACTTAGAAGACTACTGAGGAATTTGACAGTGGAGAGGAAATTTACAAAGGGAAAAAACATGTATTATTCTTATCAAGTGTCTTTATGCAAGTGACTGTTAACTGTCCTGTCGCCATAGCAAGAACTCTGCACCTCCTAATATTCATTTGAAGAAAGTATAAAACGCAATCCCCAAGGACTTTGTCCAGTCTGTGTTGAATGGTGAAAGATGTTACGACAGGCTGGAGTGATCAGGGAAGGCTTCCTAGAAGAGGTAGTATTTGGTCTTAAGGTCTGAGTAGAGTGCACCAGGAGGACAGGAAAGAGAATGGCATCCCAAACAAGAGGCACAGAAAAAGCAAAGCCACAGAGTTGTGAAAGGTCAAGATGCTTTCAATGGAAGCTAATGAAAGTAGCCTGGCTGAAGCAGAGACATTCAGGGATATTAAATACATGTATTATTAAATACACTTAACAGTTCAATTAAAAGGAAAGAGATGCAGTCCAATGGTACACTTCTTTATCAGAAACTTGTTTTTCAACCAGAGGTAATGATAATACCAAAAGTATAAGGGTGAATCTAAGCCACCAGAACTATCATTATTATTTTTAAAGATTTTATTTGTTTGTTTGAAAGAGAGCAAGAGCAAGCAGGGGGAGGGAAGGGGACAAGTAAGCAAGATCTGCACTGAGCACGGAGCCTGATGTGGGGCTCGATCTCAGGACCCCAAGGTCATGACTTTGAGCTGAAATCAAGAGTCGGACACCTCATGGACTGAGCCACCCAGGCGCCGCTATCATTATGATTATTAAATGCAATATCCATGTGATTCAGAAAAAGCCCCCACCCTGGATGAACCCACCATCCACATTGTCTAGGCTTATATCCTAGCAAATGAAAACTTACAGAGACATCTTACCCCATGGAGCAACAGCTCCCAGTCATCTTCCTATGTTTCTCTAGTCCGTTCAGAATTTTATTCTCCACATTATTTCACACCTTTTCCATCCTTTTTGAACCTTCAGTGAACTTCCACTCTTTTTTTTTTTTTTTTAAACTTCCACTCTTGAGACAGAGCTGTGAAAAGGAATTTTAGAAATGGAGGTGTAGGATGAATCCTGGTCACTACCAGGAGTTTGAAATGGGATATCTCTGGCAACGTTTTCTAGCATCATTTTTTTAGGACTTCACTTGTCTTTTCCTTTCCTGAATTTCTCCTTCTATACTTTACACATACTAACTCCAGGGTTTTCTTCTTTGACTTATCTACTCTCTCACAATGGATTTGTAGTGTTTGTAGACTCCTGTAGTATAAATACTCCCACCATGGCCAATTTCAAGCTACCACCAGCTTGAAATATTTAACAGCCAACCCGAGAGTCTAGGAGCCGGTTCTAGCTCTGTGGGCTCCCTGAGTTGTGCTGTGCTTCTTTTTCCTCACACAGCTCTTCCTGTGGGCCTCTACTCTCTGGCTTTTGTAGGGATTTTGTGCTTGATAATAGGGTGACAACAGCCAGGATCAGCTAGCTGAGTGTCCTTAAATCACTCACCTTAGACCTATGGGCTGCTAAACCACGTATTCTCCTGTTCCATGCATTAGGGCTCACCTCTCATCAAGTTCCATATTCTAGCAAGACTTAGGGAAGCACAACAAGCATCAAAAAGCCTCTTCCATCTTCAACAAAATTCTGGTTTCTTAGCATTCCTGGTTCCTGGGCATAGTTCTTTTGCATGCTTGACAAGAGGCAACTCCCCTCTCTTATGCATTCCCCTTCAGTGCTTGATAAACATCAGTGTGTATGCAAATACCTGGGTATCTTGTTAAAATGCAGATCAGAATTCAGGAGTGAGGTGGGCTCTGAGAGTGAATTTTTAACAAGTTCAGAGACCATGTGTGTGCTGCTAGTCCAACGACTACACTTTGAGATCAGACTTGATACCCTCTAAGGCCATTCCCAACTCTGGTTGGAGAATGCGGTTGCTCACCCCAAGAGGAGTCTTGATTCTCTGCCTGTTGGGCAGGGCTTTTCATCTGCACTCAACAGTTCCGAGGACTCCAGTGGGCTCTCCCAGCCTCTCAGGTCTGAGACCCCACCGCCCTCATCTTTTGCCATATCTTGACTCAGTCCTCAACTGCATCCCATCCTGGCAAAGTCAGTATCCTCTGCTCTTCACATGGTCATCTTCAAAGCTTCTCTCCTGCCCACCCTTTCTTTCCCAGCAACTCGCCTCCCTTCCCAGCTCATCCTCACTTCCCAGGCTAACACTCCCTGCCTCCAGGTCCCCAATCTAGTTTCAGCAGTGCACTTAACACATGTGCATTTTTTTTTAAAGATTTATTATTTATTTGAGAGAGAGAGAATGAGAGAGAGCAAGCACATGAGAGGGGGGAGGGTCAGAGGGAGAAGCAGACTCCCCGCCGAGCAGGGAGCCCGATGCGGGACTCGATCCAGGGACTCCAGGATCATGACCTGAGCCGAAGGCAGTCGCCTAACCAACTGAGCCACCCAGGCTCCCAACACATGTGCATTTTTAATTGGGTCTCTTTATGTGGTATTGTTTTTCCATTTGTGTTCTCGTGCACATAATGTCTATTTACACCCTCTCTTGAGACTTCAAGAATAGACATCATGACTTTTCTCTCTTTCCCTCTTCTCCAAGTCACATAGGTCACCCCAGGGAAACGACATTCACAAGTATCAACTAGTGTCTTCTGGTGTCTCATCTTCCCTATTCCTCTCTAAGTCCTTCCTTGACTAAGTGATGCACCTTTCTCTATGTTGCAACCTTCTTTTTCCTCTCTCCTGTAATATTATATAGACCCAAACCATCTCAGCTTCGTCATATGAGGGAGCATAGAATTAAGAGTCCAGACATTGGGTGACAAGGTCCTGCCTGAGCTCAAATTCCACTTTCACCTTTTATTAAATATGCAAGTTCAGGTAGGTGATTTTGCCTGTCTAAAATTCTTTGTAAAAAACGGAATAGCATGAACAAACTAATTGCAACCGTCTCCTACAGTCAGGAGGGCACTGGCCCTCGGGGAGGCATCGTGACTTGTGACCTTGCTTGCCAGGCAGCCACAGTCTCAGATAAAGTGGTTTAGGGCTCACTTATTTTTTAATCATGAGGAATTTAGAGTAGCTCAACATCAAGCAGGACCTCATATTCTTGTTCTATTAATAGTGCCTGGGTTCTGGCTTGATTCTTGGGACCTTATCGCCCAGATCCACAACTGGTTTTTATCCTCATAAGTTGCTGGATAATGTTGTACTTTTTCTCCTGAGTCCTCCTATTCATTTATCTACCTACTGTGCATCTGCTAGTATTCTAGAAACAAAGGTTTAAATCCTCCTCTTGAGTCCTATTCTCAAGCCTGGGTCTCCTCTTTCCACAGCCAGATTTCCCTAATGACAACTATTGAGCAAGTGACACCTCTTATCACTTCCAGGTGAGGCTTCCCACTCCTCCAGGAGCAAAAGTTCAAGATATCAACACACTCCATGGCTGAAGGTCTCCAAGAAAGATGTAACTTACACAGGCACTGGATAGAACAATGCGTTATTCCCACAGAGAAGAGACAGAGCAAGATCAGTTTCAGTTGTGGGTACTGGTCCCTCATGGCCAGCAGATCTCATCCTGCAGCTGATGCAGGGGATGGTCTGCAGGCATCCTTCTCCTGCTGTGAGACAAGGACCCGATTCCCTCCCCACCAGCAATGGATAGAATAGTGGGGTTGACCAGGTGCTGTATGACACACAGACTTAAGCAGAACAAAGAAGTGCACATTTAGTCTAAAATAGGAAAAGATATTCCCACACAATGTGATAAGCTCAGCACAAGCTCAGCACAAGCTATAGGACCCTGAGATCATGACCTGAGCCAAAATCAAGAGTCAGAGACACTCAACCAACTGAGCCACTCAGGCGCCCCTCCTCTCCCTAATTTTTAATTAGATTTGTTTTTTGTTTATTTTGCTGTTGAGTTGTATAGAAATGCATTTAAAAATTATTTAAGTTGTATGGAAATGCATAGTAATGTGAAGAGTCATACAGGAGAGAAAATTTGGCTATAGGGGTAAAAGGAAAGAGAAAGACACATGCTGTTTCTGCAGGATATGCTATAGACCACCAAGCCAGATTAAACATAAAGGTAATATTTTTGTAATACAGGTTATAAAACTGGCAAAAAGACCAATTCTAGTAAAAGATGTAACTATGAAATATCTGCTAGAAATCAAATTCTTTTCAAAGTAGTGAATCAGATGCATTTTCACTTGCTTTGCTAATATAATAAAACTACAAAACCCAAAGATTGTGTGGAAAGGGGGAGGAATCAAAGCTAACAGTTATCTTCTTATTAGAAAGTTTTGAAAATATGGGAGGAGCTGAATGAATTGAATTGAACTGAACTGGAGAATGCACAGAATTGCAAGCAACAGACTAGAAAGACAGCTGGATCTAGGTAGAGTTTTTCTGTAATAGTCTTATAAAAATCAGTTAGATCACTGTTAGAGATTTAACAGGCCATTTTTTTCTTCTATTGAGCATTACAGCTAAAAAATATCCTTACATTTACATATAAAGCAGTGAGGTCTAAAGTTATGTTATTTTAGCATATGGTCCTATTTCTGAAATGCTAATTTTGGTAGGTATTTAGGCAGTTAGTGCAAACATTGAAATAAGAAAATCCATCACCTACATTCTACAAGTTATATTTCCCACTTAGAGCTAATGTTTTCAAACTGTCCACACTTCATTTTAATCAACTTTTATTTTCTGTTGTCCTATCATCACTTTACTGAATCAACTTATGAAGCTTGTATTTAAAAAACAATGTTGCTCATGATTTCAGTAGCTCAGTAATCAGTCCTCTAGCTGGATGGGAAGAAATTAATCTCAAGATCAAGGCCAAGTCTTAGGTCATCCAAAAGCATCTCTCAGCATGCATGAATTCCAGAATTTCAGCTATAATTGCACTTTAATGAAGAGAAGATATAAAAAGCATCTCAGATCATATCTGCACCAAGCAAATTATTAACATTGCAGACTGAGTCTTTTTTTTTTTTCACCGAAAGATCAAAATTATTCTTTTTTTAAACAGGTAAATACAGTTTGCCAAGTAAATATTTGCAGTCATTAAATAAATATTGGGATGTTAACTATGCCTAAGAACTGTGCTTGTTACTATAAAACAGGCTGAAGAAAAGATGGAAAATTTATTTTCCAAGTTTCCCAAGTTTTAAAATGTATTACCTATAAATGTTTCTCTTAGAGGCATCTGATCTATATATCATAGAATGCCATAAAAATGGCTACATTTTTGTTCCTTTAGCACAAACTCTTTGAAACTTTGGCCAAAACAATTCAACTTTTTAAAAATTAAAATAGATGTTTCTCCAATGTGTTTTTGGGTGGCTTAAGTTATCTAAAAAACATGTTTGAGGCAGTACCCAGAAAGCACATCCTGACAAACAGAAAATGCTGATTTTGTGAATAATTTCCTGCTTGTTAGTATATGAGCATCTGGGTATCTGATGAAATGCACACTAAGATGTTACCCTCTCCACCAAATTCTCAGTTTTCTGTGTGTGCACACAGTACTTCCATGACTGGGAAGCTATTGACCATGAAACGTACCATTGATTAAGTAACAGATATTTGGGGAAAAAGAAACCACTCTATAAAATGTATACATGGTTATAAATGTTAAAATAGAGAGAAAGGTATACCTTAGAATCCAGGTAATATAATATTCTCATAAACATGCATGTACATACATATATATTTTTTTCTCCTAAGCATACCTATATATATGTTCATCTCTTTCTCTCTCTCTCTCTCACTCACACACATACACAGACACGAACACACACATCACCTATGTGGGACAACCTCCAACATCACAGTAAATATATTTCAATCTCACATCCCAACTAACACACGCCATCAGTAGAAACACACTTCTCACATAGTGATGCAATTCCACAGTTTGGGTGCCATTTTCCATGCTTTAAATATTACAGTGCAAACGATGATTTCAGTGTGACATATTGTGGGGAGTTTAAATTTACAGCAGTCGGGGAATTCCCGAAGTATGTGAAGAACTTCTAAATATCACATGTGCACACAATGACTGAATATAAATAATAAAGAATGATCTTTTTTTTTTTTTAAAGATTTTATTTATTTGTCAGACAGAGAGAGAGAGCACAAGCAGGGGGAGTGACAGGCAGAAGCGGACTTCACACTGAGCAGGGAGCCTGATGTGGGACCTAATCTCAAGACTCTGGGATCATGACCTGAGCTGAAAGCAGACGCTTAACCAACTGAGCCACCTAGGCGTCCCAGTAGAGAATGATCTTAACATTGATTTTCATTGTGTTTAGAGGCACTTAAATCATATCACAAATGAAACTGCATTATTTCTATGTTGATTTATATAATTTTAATTATTTAGGGCCAATCACTTTCTAAAACTCTAAATAAAGTAAAGAGGTTATATGTGACATTTTGAGGGGAAGTTTAAACATGGCTCCTAGCCACAGGAGGAAAATATAAGGCAAAGGATAACAGATAAACAAGAACGGAAGATGACATAGCCATCTGTTACCTTCCCAAAGGACATGTTGGTTTTTCATGACGGTGTTCCCTGTTTTCTTTTTCAATGCTTTACTGGGCAGCATGCTGCTGAGTTAGCAACAGTCAGGTATAGGTTTGAGACAGACACTATTGATAATAGCTAACTGACTTTAGGTATCCCTAAGATATACCCTGGCTGATCCTAACAGATTTTGGACAATGCTTAAAACTTTAGGGCACAGGTTTAACCTCAGGTAAGAATCTCAAAGCTACTGAAGAAAAGATAAACTTTTCACATACATGTACACATATATACATATATTTCAAATGCAAGGCAAAAAATTATATAGAAAAAGTCATTAGAATGAAGGGGGGGAAATCAGAGGGGGAGACGAACCATGAGAGACGATGGACTCTGGAAAACAAACTGAGGGTTCTAGAGGGGAGGGGGTGGGAGGATGGGTTAGCCTGGTGATGGGTATTAAAGAGGGCACGTTCTGCATGGAGCACTGGGTGTTATGCACAAACAATGAATCATGGAACACTACATCAAAAACTAATGATGTAATGTATGGTGATTAACATAACAAAGAAAATTAAAAAAAAAAGAAAAAGTCATTAGAGAAAGTAAAGATATCAGGCTCTAGGAGATAATGTACCAGGATAATCTTAAACTATCCCATGACAAACAACTAGAAATGTCAGATAAAATAAAACAGTATTTTTTTGTAAGTGTATAGAAGTCTCTGTAAGAAACAGAAATCCTTAGATGCTAATAATGAAGAGGGAACTGAAAACCTGAGAGGTAAGAATGTGTGCTCTGATACAAATAATCCAATTAAAAATGGGCAGAAGACATGAGCAGACACTTCTCCAAAGAAGACATCCAGATGGCTAACAGACACATGAAAAGATGCTCAACATCAGTAATCATCAGGGAAATGCAAATCAAAACCATGATGAGATACCACCTCACACCTGTCAGAATGGCTAAAATCAAAAACATAAGAAACCACAAGTGTTGGCGAGAATGTGGAGAAAGGGGAACTCTTGTGAACTGTTGGTGGGAATGCAAACTGGTGCAGCCACTCTGGAAGACAATATGGAGGTTCTTCAAAAAATTAAAAATAGAACTATGATCCAGTAATTGCACAATTGGGTATTTGCCCCCAAATACAAAAACATGAATTCAAAGGGATACATGTGTCCCTATGTTTATTGCAGCATTATTTACAATAGCCAAGAAATGGAAGCAACCTAAGTGTCCATCAATAGATGAATGGATAAAGAAGATATGGTATATATATATATATATATGTTATAAAAGAATGAAATCCTGCCATTTGCAACAACATGGGTGGGTGAATCTACAGAGTATAATGCTAAGTGAAATAAGTCAGTCAGAGAAAGACAAATACCATATGATTTTACTCCTCTGTGGAATTTAAGAAACAAAACAAATGAACAAGGGGAAAAAAGAGAGAGAGAAAAAAACCCCAAACAGATTCTTAACTGTAGAGAACAAAGAGATGGCTACCAGAGAAGAGATGGGTGGGAGGACAGGTGAAATAGGTGATGGCGATTAAGAGTACATTTATCTTGACGAACACTGAGTAATATATGGAACTGTCGAATCACTATATTGTACACCTGAAATGAATATAACACTGTATGTTAACTACACTGGAATTAATATATATGTAAAAAAAGAATGTGCTCTGATAAAGGGGCTATTTTAGAAAATAGCTCTCCATTGCAGTAACCTAAGAGCTTGAGTAATTTTTCCTTTTATGTTGACTTAAATTTCTATAAATCTTATCTTAAAATTATAAATCTGATGTGCACATATTTTAAGTGTGTAATTTGATGAGTTTAAAAAAATGTATATATCCATGTAACCAATCAAGAGATAGAACATCTCCATCCCAGAACGTTCCCTTAGCCCCCTTCCAGGCAATCTCTACATCCACAGGCGATTATTCTGATTCCAATCACCACAGATTCCTATCACCACGTTCTTGAATTTTACAGAAATGGAAGCATAATGTATGTATTCTTTTATGTATGGCTTCTTAAAAATGGCACAGGAAGATCCATGTTTCTACACATAGCTATGCCCAATGGGGTTGCTTAACTCCAACAAAATTTAATAATGACGAAGGGTTTTTTTTTGTTTTTGTTTTTGTTTTTTTTTTTTGAGAATGGCAATCTTACACTCTGCTATACTGTAAAGGGAATACAGAGGATTCTAGTATCAATCTCCTGTTCCACCTCATTAAGAAGCTGTTAGAACCCTTAACCAGTATGGATGGATAAGAGCCTCTGTAATGGTCCTATCTTTATGGTGCAAGTAATTTCTGTCACACAGGTATAGATCTGTGTGCAAATGTTGACTTTCTCTTCAAAGATCGTAGTTTCAAGATTTGGTCTTTGCAGGATGCACTTATTTATACATCACCTTCAAACATGGAGCCTTTGTTATTTTGCTAACCTGAGAAATCCTGCAGTTTTATGTTTCCAACACAGGTTTGCTGGGTCTTCTTCTCTGGAGCTGGGGATGAGGTAGGTTTCATTCTGTCTTCCTGGGACAAAGATATGGAAAGGCTTTGCTATCTAATTTCCTTATAAAATAGTTTACTGTGGGGCACCTGTGGGGCTCATTCGGCTAAGCATCTGCCTTCAGCTCAGGTCATGATCCTGGGGTCATGGAATAGAGCCCCACGTCGGAGTCCCTGCTCAGTGGGGAGTCTGCTTCTCCCTCTGCCTCTGCCCCCCACTTGTGCTCTCTCTCTCTCTCAAATAAATGAATAAATATATTTTAAAAAATATCTTACTGCTTGAAGAAGCTTTTGTGCAGGACCTTTATGCCTCCTCCAATCAACAACTGCACAGAACTTCTATTTAATTAATTTTCTTCCAAAATTTTATGGGTTACATGCACTGCAAGGAGCCTGGAGCAGTGGGAGGCTGTGAGAGGGACCCTAGACTGGTTTCCTTTCACCCTTTCTAAAGATGGTGGTGAGGATAGTGGCCTAGAAATGTTATGGCATTTCTTTGGCTCTCCAGATATAGGAATTAATGAATGAATGATTTTTTTTTTAAAGATGCCTATGCAGACGGAGTGCCTGGGTGGTTTAGTCGGTTTAGCATCTGACTCTTGGTTCCTGCTCAGGTCATGATATCATGGTCATGGGCTCCAACCCTGTGAGGGCTCCATGCTCAGTGCTCAGCACAGAGTCTACTTGGGATTCTCTCCCTTCCCCTCTCCCTCCCTCTTTGCCCCTCTCCCCACACACACTCTCTCTCTAAAATAAATAAACAAAACTTTAAAAAAAAATGCCTGCAGAGAAGCTAAGATACCCAACTGTAAATTCCCCACCTTGAAGATATTCTTCTGCATATCACTGCATTCAAGTGAGTGAGTGTTTGGAGCTTACTAGGTAATGACTGGTGCCTGCCCCGAGCTGCATACAAAGTTGCAGGATGGCTGGGCATCCTTCAGGTGCTCCAAACAAGTGAGCACATGATCAGTAAAATGCCCCTGCTGAGTTGTTAAATGGGGCTGTGCTAGCTTCCCAGGCTTGAAAAGAAATGCAGGCGGTAGCATCCTAGCAAAGCTCGGCCCACATGGCAAGCCAGTGACCTTAGCGGATGAGCTCTCTCAGCTCCTCTCCCCATGTGAACACCTGTCAATACGTGTGCCTCTTTTCTCCCACTGGTCAAATTTTAGATGTTTTAGTTAGTCCATGATGGCAAAGGTCTTCAGGCAGGGTTTAATCACAGCGGCTCAGAGCTGGAATGGCCTTAAAGGTCTGGCTAAATCAAGGCTGCTGGGATTCAGATTTGTGCTTTGTGACATCCCACTGGAGGCCATCTCTATCACAGCAGGTGAAGGAGGGAGAAAACATTTTAGTTGGGCCAGAGCGGGAGTGGGGAGAAAAAAGGGAGGTGAGTAATGGCTCCCTGACCCATGCAGGAATGGAGGCATCTAGGCTCAGGGGGAGGAAGAAACAGGCCAGGAAGGACAAGGGGACTGGGACAGATCTGGGGAGGGCAGTGAGAAGTTCAAGACCTCTGGCATTGGGAGATCCCAGCGAAGACTGAAAATGAGCAGAACAGGACCCAGGGAAGACCGTGGGCCATGAATCACAAGCAGAAGAGAGGTAATTGAGCAGCCTTACCCCAGCGGGCACCACCTTAGCAGGAGACGGCTACCGGGCAGATGCTGGAGGCCCCCCTCTTGGCTGGGTCTGTGGCAGCTGGGTGAGGAGTCAGCACCCGGCAGTCATTCAACCTTTTCTGAAGCCCAGTCTCTAGTCATTTCTGAAAAAAAAAGACAAAAAAATCGAGGAGGAGCTGTGGTTTTTTCCTTCAGAAGTGATATGAGTGAACCCATTATGTGTTTCACTGATAAAAGCAATCACAACCTAAGAGCAGCCAATGTGGGGTTGAGGAACGAACGCTACTTTAATACATTTGGTCCATCTGTGATGTTGCTGATAGTATTGGCAAAGGATAGACATGGTTTGTCCAGCAGCAACACCTAAGGACTTGTCAACATACCACCCCCCCCTAGAAATACATTCAGAAAGTAGAGTGGGGCTTTTACTCATTTAAGAGACCAGAGAGAGCTAGCTTACGTACTACATGTATTTCAGGAAGAGATAAAAACGGATTTCTCAGCAGGTGCCTCTCCATATCCCCAGGGCCTCCATCTTGCTTCCAGTGGCACCAGACTGCACACACCAGCCAGTCCCTCCCCTTTCCCAAAACTGGGTGCACCCTTCTGGGCAGCACCTCCATGCATGAGCCAGTCACAGGCACACGCTCTGTACTCAAATACCAGCTCTTACTGGCCGTATAAACTTTGGATGTGCTTTTTTTGTTGTTGTTTTTTAAAGAGAGAGCGGGCAGGCAGGGGGTGGGGGGCAGAGGGAGAGGGAGAGAGAGAATCTTAAGCAGGCTCCACGTGCAGTGTGGAGCCTCATGCGGGGCTGCATCTCATGACCCCAGGATCATGGGGCTGAAACCAAGAGCCGAAACCAAGAGTCGGTGCTTAACCAACTGAGCCACCCAGGTGCCGCAAGGATGTGCTTCGATTTCTTCATCTAAAAAAAGAGAAAATATAGGACCATAGGGCCATTGTGAGAATCACATTTAATCATTTATGTAAAACACATACCACAGTATCTGAGGCATAAGCGCTCAGTAAATATCTTCATCATCATCATTTTCTCAGGTCTTCTCCCCACTCAGTGTATGCCTGCTCTATGTCTTTCTGCCTCACCTTACAGGGACAGAGCCGGCAACAGCAGCTCCATCTCATGCACTGTCTCTGACACCAGTCTGCCAAACCAAGGTATGCCCAAAGCACAGCATTCCAACAATACCAGGGCTAGAAAGGAACATTCTTGACCAGATCTTTGTGAACACTTTATTTTAAAGATTTTATTTATGTATTTGAGAGAGCGAGTGAGCATGCACAAATTGGAGGAGGGGCAGAGGGAGAGGGAGAAGCAGACTCTCTGCTGAGCAGGGAGCCCAGCGTGGGGCTCAAACCCAGGGCCCCGGGATCATGACCTGAGCCAAAGGCGGACACTTAACTGACTGGGCCACACAGGTGCCCTCTTTTCGAACATTTTTAACCAAGCAATAAAGCAGGTTTCGATGGTATATATTTATTATACTATTAATCTGTCTGATGGAAGCATGTGGTATACAGTTAGGGCATCCTAATGATTTTTAGCCAAATAAATGAGGCCTGGAACTTTTCTGACTAACAAATCAAGTCGCATGCTCCTTCTCGTATCAGGTGGCTTCTAAACTTCTGGGAACAGGAAAGCCATGCTGGAATCCAATCTACTGTGGGAGAGAAATACATCCATAGGCAAGCAATGGTAATGTCATGTGGTGATGCTGCCATTCAGAGAGATGATAATACCGTACTGTTTACTGAGTTCCCACTCTGTGTCTGGCATTATACTAGTCAGTTCCCATATTGCGACATATTTAATTCTCATAACAACTCTTCAAGAAAGGTCTTATTACCCCAATGACGTAGATGAGAAGGCTAATGCAATCTGGTTCAGGGGCACCAACTTAGCAAGTGGCAGAGCTCCTGTAGCAACTTGTAATTTAGGTCTGTCCGACCCCAAAAGTACTAATCCACACTGGGTGCTAGGAGGCTGGGAGAGGGCTGGTAAGGGCCTGGCTGAAGAGTGACTGATTTCATAAGGAAGAGAGGAAGCATCACAAAGGAGATGAACTTGACCTTGTAGAATAAGAAGTTCGCCAGTTCAACAGGAAAGAAAGAGCATTTTAGCAAGAGGCCATGTTGGCAAAGGTGTGGAAGCATGCCGTATTTGGGAAACTGTGACAGAGTGGCCCAGTGTGATGGTGGCACTGAGCACATGGATGGGGCTATAGTCCCTTCTAAGTGGATTAGTGTGTCCCAGTACTGGGACCAGCACCTCACTTCACTCATGATCTCCAGTGTAGACCATGTTGCCTTGTCCCATCTGGCGCCGCATTTCTAATCCGTTTCTGCTTTCCTCAGCTCCCAGTGCTGTGCCACCTAATACTGCCCTTCTGAGACAAACCCCTGGCTTCTTTTCCTGATCAGCATTGATCCCTCCAACTAGTCTGCTTCCAGAAGTCAAGACAACTGACCCGTCCAACCTAGGTTGAGACAGAAGACATTATCCATGTGCCTTCTGTTTCCTAGTTCCAGAAATCGGCCTGGACTTTACTCTGTAGGCCAGGAGCTCTTAACTTGGAATACATGGACAGCCTCCGTGGAATCATGAACCACTAGAATTCTAGGAAAAATATTGTAAGTGAACTATTAAAGGGACATGAAGCTTTCATTAGATTCCCAAAGGGAAATATGACTTTCTCAAAAGATCAAAAACCATACAAATGCCACACTGTTCAATACTGTAGCCATTAGCTACATATGGTGATTTACATTATCTAAAATTAAATAAAATTAGAAATTCAGTTTCTCAATCTCACTAACCACACTTCAAATGCACATATAGACATTAGCACAGATTATAGGACATTTCTTTTTTTTTTTTTTTTTTAAAGATTTTATTTATTTATTTGAGAGAGAGAATGAGAGAGAGAGAACACGAGAGGGGGGAGGGTCAGAGGGAGAAGCAGACTCCCTGCTGAGCAGGGAGCCTGATGCGGGACTTGATCCCGGGACTCCAGGATCATGACCTGAGCCGAAGGCAGTCGCTTAACCACTGAGCCACCCAGGCGCCCATAGGACATTTCCATCATTGTAGATAGTTCTATTGGATAGGGCTGGCATAGATAACGAGGTGCCACGGAGGATGGCAAAGAGGGGAATCACCTGTGGCGTAAAAGGCTAACAGCAAGTGGAGGACAGATCTGGGGAGGGAAACGCTACGAGTTGGGAGGGTCTGGGAGGAATCAATCTCATAGAGTAGGGTTGGGAATGGAAAGGAGGTCACAAGTGTGAGAAATATGTCAGAGCACTTAGGGAAGGACTAGATGAGGGGATAGAGGCAGAGAAAGAAGTCAAAGCCAACTCTAAGTTTTCTCATGCCTACATGGGTTCCTCTCCAGCCTCCCTCTCCTTCTACTGCTTTCCCATTTTCTTTCAATAGACTGGGCCAGGTCCTGGGTCAGGGCCCTCACCCTGCCATTCCCTCTGCCTAGAATATTCTTCTTCCAGAGAGCCAAATGTCTTCTTCCCTCACCAGCATGAGTGACTAAGAGATGGGGAGACAGTGAATGTCACAGAAATAGGTGTGAGGGTGAAAAAGCTGATGAGTCATTCTGCTGATGTGAGTCTGGAGGGGGCCAACGAAATGCTGAGTCATCACAGATCAGTGACACATATTCACTAAAGAAGGGCAGATAGTCACCACCAGACCTGGCCCTGAGCAGCATCGGAAAACAGGTGAAACCGCTCTCTCACCCCAGGTACCCAAGGCCCTCAAGTATTCACCATCTTTTCAGATCTTTTCTCAGGAAATGTCCTGATAAACTTATCAATACTGAGTACTAAGACACTAATATGTATGGTATGGTAGCCAACCCAAATGCTTTTCATTTTAATGTAGGAAAGGGTCCTAAGCCATAAGACTGAATCTCTAATGGTTGATTTTTATGCATTGCTGACAAATCTGGTGAGAACACACTTCCCCTATTCCTCCTACTCCTGATACCTCATAGGTGGGCTCCTCATCTCCTTATGAGCTGACTAAAGCAATTTTTGAAAGGCATTTAGCAAAGAGGGTGGACAGAAAAATTCTTTGTGACTAACTCCCCATTACTCAGAAAATGTAAATGGATCAAACGTCCCATCCCCTCCCCCTCCGAGCATGTTGGTAATCACAATGTTACTGTATAATGTGAAAATTTCCAAATAGAACTAAACTCAGGTCTATAAATATACATGATTAAGGCTTCAAATATAGCACTGCTTTATTTTCATGGGGGCTATTTCTGTGTGGTGATTGCTTGGCTGATTTGCAATTTCAGAATACAAATGGCTTTTCTCCATAACTAATGGGAAACTTGGCAGGGTGCTGCACACCCAGGCCCTCCTGAAAAAGTCTGTTAAATAGTGGTAAGTGCTCTTTCTCTGTATTACATAAGCAGAGCTGACAAAAGGCAACAGTACAACTCCAGAGCCTGCTAAAGTGAAATAGTGTTTGTTTGGTTTCTCTTCTTATGCTAGAGGAATTCTGACTCTTCTGGTAATAAATCATGAAATGATCATGAGCACATATCCCTATGATAGTCTCCATTAAAAATACTATGGTACAAATTAGGAATAATGCCAATGGAGAGTTCTCGGACACTGGATTTACAAGTAACTAAAAAATGTTTAAATAAGAATGGTGTAAATACACTCATAACCATGGGGACAGAACCAAAAAAAAAAAAGGGAATGCCTGAAGTAAGGAGCTCAATGGCTGTTATAAGCAAAACACTGACTAAAGAGTTTATTATCTCCATCTAATAGGGAGAACAGTGTAAGTATGACCTATGGTGATCTCAGTACCATAAAGCAAGTTTTCTAATATCATCACAGACAGTACAACCCACCTTGGAGCCAGGCCTTTGTAGATCAATATAACAAAATGGTTCTATTTTGAAGCAGTTTGGAGAATGATGCACTTTGGAGTCAAAGTTCACATCCCAGTTCTCTCACTTATACATTTTCTGACTTTGGATAAATAAGGCTTAGAGAAGTTTTCTCAAATGTACAATGGGGATTTTAAAGTAATACCTATGTTTTAGGGTTATTAAGAAAAATCAAATGAGAGAGGATATAAAACCACAGTAAATACCCAGTAAACATCTTTAATATTTTATCTAAAAGTCTATCTTCAGAGTCTCTCACTGATTTGTGAGCCTCCTCCTCCTGGCTCCATGGTCCCTCTTCCTGGAGAACCTTAAAGCATTTCTTCCTGCCAGACACTTCTAAGGATGTAGTCAGGCCAGATGTTGAATTAGAACTCAAGTCAATGGCAGGGCCCCCAAACCTTGTGTGGAAGAAGCAGATCTCACTGGAGTGGTTGTTTTCATTAAAACAGAACTCCAGGTAAGGAGGCAGAATTAGGGGGATGTTAATCAAGTTTCGGTTTTAAGACTCTTCTTTTGGATGGCCCCTTCTAAGACCTTATGCCTAATTTTGTATTCATAAATTTGCATCCTTTTTCCTTAAAGATGGCTCTTAAAATTGTATATGCTTTGGGCCCACCAAAACTCACAAGTGCTCCTGTCTATTGCATAAGCTGTAAGCCCATCTGGCAGCAGGGCTGACCTGAAGATGGGGGTCACAGGGCTAGCCCCAAGTGTCTGCTTTCCACCTTCTGCTGATGAGTCCCAGGAGTGGTCAGAGATCAGGGATAAGGCCATGTTGCAGGTGGGTCTAGAGGTTCCTAGATGAAAAGAAGAGCCAAGTGGTATCAGGAATGAGGTAGGGTCTGACCAAGCTGAGGATTAAGGGTAATTTTTCTGCAACAATACAACTCCTGAGACTGCTAAAGTTAAATAGTGTTTGTTTGGTTTCTCTTCTTATGCTAGAGGGATACTGACTCAAAAGTTAAAGTTCAATAAAATAAATAAGATGTGACAAAAACGGGTACAATAAGGCATTAAATCAGTGTTTCTCAAGTGCGATCCAGTCCGGCTCAGATGCTATAGCCTGACCAATACTCACTGAGAACCACTTAAAAACTAGATTAAAGAAAAAAAATCTGTTAGAAGGTACTGGAAACCTGCTGAGATACTCAGGACTTGTGGGAAGGGAAGCTAATGGAGGAAATCCTAACTTTTTCCACAGTATTTTCCTCCTAAGGGCATGCAGTGGACTGAATGTTTGTGTCCTTCCCAAATTCGTAGGCTGAAATCTGAACCCTCCATGTCTCAGTATTTGGAGGTGGGGCCTGTGGGAGGTGATTAGGTCACGAGGGTGGAGCCCTTATGCATGAGATTAGTGCTCTTACAAAAGGCACCACAGAAAACATTCTTGCCCTCTTTCTAAAATGTGAGGTCACAGTGAAAAGACTGTACTTTATGAAACAAAGTGGGTCTTCACCAGACCCGAATCTGCTGGCATGGAGATCTTGGACTCTCTAGCTCCCAGAACTGTGAGAAATAAAAGTTTGTCGTTTAAGCCACTCAGTCCATGGTATTTTTGTCATAGCAGTCCAAATGCAACAAAATAGGGCATTTGGCAATTCTTGGTGCAGGGCAAACAGTGAGAAATCAGCAGTAATTTAATGGGACTGGGAAGATAAATACTGAAGTTTGGAGCTGCCAAGGGAATTAGGACTTAGAATTAAGATCCTAGAGAAAAATGGAATGCAAAAATGGGAGCCCACCATCAGCATCAGTTTTCCTCAGGTAATTTATTGATTAAGTTATGCATGACAAGAGGCTTGGAAGCCAAACAGAAAATGGGTGAAATAGCAAAGCAGAGTTTTGGGTCATCTCATAACGCTACGGAGACAAAAACTGAGTTCAGGACTGGCCACAGAGGACTGGTTCAAAAAATATCCCAGGCCTTCAGCTGGGACCTCTAGAGGACTACATCCTAGGACTGAGGGTGAGTTAGAGATAGCCTGACCTTCCCAGAGACAGCAAGCCAGTCTGGGGGAAGTATGGTCCCAGCTAGATGGAAGCAATCTAACGTAGAAAAATTTTTACAAAATTTTATGTAAAAATAAAATGTATGACAACAATAACACAGAGCTGGATGATTTAACGTAGTTAGTATTATAAGTCTTAGCATCATCTGAGAAGTGGAATAGGTATTAATTCTTAGTAGACTGTAATAAGAATGTCTTTTGTGGGGTGCCTGGGTGGCTCATTCAGTTCAAGTGTCCAGCTCTTGGTTTTGGCTTGGGTCATGATCTCATGGTCCTGGGATTGGGCCCCATGTTAGGCTCCACACTCAGCTCAGTCTGCTTGTCCCTCTCCCTCTGCCCCTCCCTCTGCTTGAGTGTGCTCTCATTCTCTCAAATAAATAAATAAATAATCTTAAAAAAAAAGAATGTCTTTTATAATCTTTAGGATAGCTGGTAAAAGAATGTATTACTAATAAACTAAGAGAATGAGGAAAATAAAATCATAAAAAATACTTTGTATATACAAAGGAAGTCAAGAAAGATGAGAAAAAAAGAACACAAAACATAGGGAAAATTAAATGGTTAAAATAAACCTGAATATATCAGCAACTATATAAAAGTAAAATGATCTCCTCTAATTAAAAGACAAAAATCATTACACTGATTACATGAGTTGCTTACAAAAGAGAAATCTTAAATATAAGCATGCAGAAAGACTGAGTAGGAGGATAGAAAAAGATATGGCATGAAAAATCTAACCAAAAGAAAACCGGTACAATTATATTAATATAAGACAGGTAGGCTTTAAGGCAAGAAGCATTACTAAAGTTAAAGAGGAACCATTTCCTCATGATAAAAAGGGCCATGAACCAGGAAGGTGTAATAATTACAAATGTGTATATATTAATAACATAGTCTCAAAATGTATCAAGCAAGAATTGACAGAAGGCTAAGGAGAAAGAAATGAGTTCACAATCACAGACATGCTCTTGTTGGGCATGCCAAGAATACACGACTGCTCTTTATTCAGGCCATTTCTCAAGGTTGCTGAATTTGCAGCAAGCAACCTTGATGGATGAGGTCAAGTCTCCCTCTGGGACAATAAACAAGCTGGCTTACTGCTTGCTATCTGAGGGGTGGATTCCCCAGTGTTCCTCTGCTATAACACAATCCACTGAGTATGCAGGCATCCCTCGGGGCCCTCCACGTCACATCTCTGGGACTTGGGGAGCAAGAGGAACTGACACAAACAAGCCTGCTGATGCCCATGGTGCTTGCAGTGCCATGAGTGACGCAGCCTTCTGTGTATCAGCCGGGAGTTCTGTGTCTTCAACGTATTGGCTTACAAGTAGGAAATCAAACTCCGCACCCAACAATATGTTGTTTATGACAGAAACATCCTAAGCATAAGGACACAGAAATTTGAGTAAGTGGGACACCTGGGTGGCTGAGTCGGTTAAGCGTATGCCTTCGGCTCAGGTCATGATCCCAGGGTCCTGGGATCAAGTCCCACATCAGGCTCCTTGCTCAGCAGAGAGTCTGCTTCTCCCTCTGCCTGCCGCTCCCCCTTACTTGTGCTCTCTCTCTCTCTGACAAATTAACAAATAAAATCTTAAAAAAAAAAAAAAAAGAAAATTTGAGTAAGAGAATGGAAAAAAATATGCCATGCAAAAAGCAACTAAAAGAAAGCTGGTACAGCTATACAAATGTCAGAAAAGGTAGACTTTAAGGCAAGAAGAATATCTAGACATTTCTAAAAAAAAATTCATCTATCAGGAAGGTATAATAATTGTTTGTGTGCTTTTAATAACATAGCCTCAAATTACACAAAGTAAAATTTGATAAAACTAGAAGAAGAAAGAACATACTGGAATTTTTTTTAAACACATCTTTCTCAGTAACTGATAGAACAAGCAGACACCCCCCCCAAAAAAAGTGAGACTATAAGGGATTTAAACAAAATAATTAACGAACTTGACCTAATATATATGTAATACATGTATTATTATATAATTATATACATATTTAATATATATTATTAAAATGGTACCTTACTACTGTAGAATAGTCAATCTTCTCAAGTGCACATGAAACATGTACACAAAAGTCCCGACAAATTGAAAAGATTATCATCATACAGAGTATGTTCTCTGACTGCAGTGAAACAAAGCTAGAATCAATAACAAAAAGATAAGAAAAATGCCCAAATGCTTGGAACTGAAGTAATCCACTTCCTAAAAAGTTTTTTTTTTAATTGAGGTAAAATTCACATAATATAAAGTTAGCCATTTAAAGTGAAAAATTCAGTGATGTTTAGTGCGTTCACAATGTTGTACAACCACCATCTCTACTAAGTTCTAAAACATTTCCAACAAAAAAGAAAGAAAGATGGATTAAAAAGAAGTTACTATGGAAATTAAAAAAGGATTTTGAACTGGATGTTACTGAAAATATGATATGGGATGTATGGGATATAGCTCAAGCTTTGCTATGAAGATATTATACATTACTTTTGGCAATATAAATTGAACACATTCATAGAAAAACACAATTTACCAAACCAACACAACAAGAAACAGAATAGTTCTATACTATTAAATACATTAAATTTGAAATTAAAAACCTGCCCACAAAGAAATCCCTAGGCTTAGATGATTTCACTGAATTGTTCCAAAGTTTGAAAAAAAGAATACCAATTTTAGAAAATCTTTTCCAGTGAATAGAAAAAGAAAACACTTTCAACTCAGTTTATGAGGCCAGCATAATCTTGATGTCCAATTTGACAAGAATGATTCCATCATAATTATAGACCAATCTCTCTCATAAATATAAGAATCCTAATAAGAATATTAGCAAACTTAATATGACAGTTTTTTTTTTAATTAGGAATGTAAGGTTGCTTTCATATTTGAAAAACCTATCAATGTGAGGACTTCTTTTTTTTTAAAAAAGATTTTACTTATTTATTTGGGAGAAAGAGAATGAGAGAGAGAGAGAGCACATGAGAGGGGGGAGGGTCAGAGGAAGAAGCAGACTCCCCGCCGAGCAGGGAGCCCGATGCGGGACTCGATCCCGGGACTCCAGGATCATGACCTGAGCCGAAGGCAGTCGCTTAACCAACTGAGCCACCCAGGCGCCCCAAGGACTTCTGCTTCTGCTCATGAAATAGTAACTCATCAACTCACTATAATCAACAGGAAAACTGGAAAAAATATAGGAAGCAACTATTTTCAGATAGTAAACAACAGGCAGCATAGTCTGTGATCCCCCAGAGGAAGGAACAAAACAAGGTAAGCCCGGTGACTGCCCTGGCCTTTTGCCCAGAGGCAATTTCCAAACAGCAGTACAGTGAAGAAGAACCTAAGTAGAAACCTCGCAGCCCCAGCCCTAGCCCCTCGCAGCCCCTAAATTCTCCTAGCAGAATTTAGGAGCTAGAAACCTGGGCAGGCTGAGCTGGCTAGAATTTGTGGGGCGGAGTACACGAGAAAAGAAGAGTTATGCATACAAAGAACTGGAGAACTCTGAAGAGGGGTCCCCTCAAGTCTACACATGCACAGGGTCGAACTCTAGGAGGTCAAGCGAAGAATGACTAACTGCCTGCAAGCTGTAAGCTAAACAATTTCCAGAGCTCGCACAAGCCTAAGAAATGTTTAAACTTCTACCAGCCCGAGTACGATACCTCACTGAACACCTGGGGCAGTGACCGCAGGAAGGGTCACAACTGACTGAACTAAATGAACCCTAGAGTTAAAGGTACTCAATACCAGTGCAACAAAGCTTAAACACAAACACCAAAAAGACTGACCACACAATCCACAACCGCATATCAAAGCAAATTTCACCACTTTTTAAAGGAAGACAGCAAGGGGCGTCTGGGTGGCTCAGTTGGTTAAGCAACCTTGACTCTTGGTTTCAGCTCAGGTCATGATCTTCAGCTCTTGATCTTCAGCTTCAAGCCCTGCAGTGGGCTCTGTGCTCAGCGCAGAGTCTCCTTGAGATTCTCTTCCTCTCCCTCCCTCTTGGACCCTGCCTCTAGTTGTGCACACATGCGCACTGTCTGTCTCTAAAATAAATAAAATCTTAAAAAAAATAAAGAATAAAATTTAAATATTCAGCAACACAGCATTTGTAATTTCCAGGATCCAATAAAAATTACTAAACATGTAAAGCATAGTAATTTTGGCCCATAACCAGAAGGAAAAAACAATCAATAGAAAGCACATCGATGCAATTCACCACATTAATAAAGGAGAAAAGCTTATAATCATCTTGATGAATACAGAAAAAAATGTTAAAATTCAACATTCATTCATGTTGGAAAAAAACCCACTTGGCATACTAGAATAGAAGGAAACTCTTAAACTCTGATACAGAGCATCACAAATCCTATAGCAAACACTGACTAGTGAAATATTGAAAGCCTGGCCCCTAAGGTTGGGAAGAAACAAAGATACTCATTCTGATGGCCTCTACTCAGGAGGCCCTCAATAGGTTAATATGGCAGAAAAGGGAAATAAAAGGCATATAATTAAAAAGGAAATAAAAACTATTAAGGCTATAAATAGAAATCAAAGTACTGTCATTCACAGATGACAAAATTATGTGTGTAAAAAATCCAAAAGAAACTACAGTCAAACTATAAGAAATAGTAGGTGAATTCATCAGTATTAGTATGTACCAGGTCAACATACAAAAATATATTGTATTTCTATATACCAGTAACAAAAAATTACAAAATGTAATAAAATGTAATAAAAAAGTACCATTTACAATAGCATAAAAAAATAAAATACCTAGGAATAAATTTAATGAAAGATGGCCAAGACCTTTGTATAGAAAACTACAAAACATTACCGAGATTAAAAGGCCTAAGTAGCGACGCCTGGGTGGCTGAGTTGGTTAAACATCTGCTTTCGGCTCAGGTCATGATCTCAGGGTCCTGGAATCAAGTCCCTCATTGGGCTCCTTGCTCAGCAGGGAGCCTGCATCTCCCTCCCCCTGCTTGTACATGTGCTCTCTCTCTGACAAATAAATAAAATCTTAAAAAAAAAAAAAAGGCCTAGGTAAATGGAAAGAGGTGCCATGTTCCTAGATTGTAAAGATGTCCATTTCCCCCAAATTGAATTATAGATTCAATGCCATGTCAGTAGAAATCCCATCAAGTTTTTTCTTTTTTTTTGGTAGACTTTTCAAGGTGATTCTGAAATTTATACACAAAGACTAAGGCAATAAATATCTTGAAGAAGAATATAGCTAAAGCATATACACAACCAAATATCAAAATTTATTAGTGACAGTAATTAAAGCAGTGAAATGTTGACACAAGAAAACTATACAAATGAAACAAGTTCAGAAATAGACTCACACATAAACTATCACTTGATTTATGACAAAGGTGACATTATAGGGAAAAGATGGTCTTCTAATAGTGCCCAATCTCGATCCCTACCTCACATCATACAGAGAAATCTTTTTTAAGATTTTATTTATTTGAGAGAGAGAGAGCACAAGCAGGAGGAGGGTCAGAGGGAGAGGCAGACTTCCCACTGAGCAGGAAGTCTGCTGCAGGACTCAATCCTGGGACTCCAGGATCATGACCTGAGCAGAAGGCAGATGTTTAACATACTGAGCCCCATAGAGAGAAATCTATTTGAGAGGGCAGACACAAAAAAAGCACATTCTGTATGATTCATTTCTATAGAGCTCAAAACCCAAACTAATCATGCTCAGTGACCTTTTCTTAGGAGGCTCACATGAAAGAATGTCATGGTACATTGATCAAACTTTTATTCATTTGCATTTTCAGGATGTTGCTAATACCATATGACACTCAACAAATTACACTACAATGTGACATTTTGTACAAATCACTTCACCTCTAGTTTCTTCTTCACCTGTGTTACTTCAGCCTCTGGTTAATTAGAAAAAAAAAAAAATTAAGAGTTTGTGTGTGTGTGTGTGTAGGGGAGGAAAAACTTTACCTCTACCTTTTTAGGGTTGGTGACTGGGGCCTGTGAGTTAAATGGACAAAAGACAGGTTAACAGGAGAAGCATACAAATTTAATTGATATTTTAAACTTTACTTCCATGGGGGGTACATGAAAAAGTAAAAACCCAAAAGAAGTTGTTAGGCTTAGAGGCTTATATACTGTTTTAACAAAGAGTGATAAATTGTGAACCAAATAGGCAAACAAAAAGGGGGCTTGGGCTTTTAGAGGTGGCAAATTGGGGGAAAGTAAATATATGGGCAAACTAATGGAGAATAAGGGTTATTTTAGTAAGGTTTATTTGTGCAGACTCATCTCAGTGCCATCTGTTTCTAGTAATAAGCGTTATTTTCCTCTTCCTAGTACAGAAGAGAGGAGACACCTTTACAAATGAAAATTGGTCACTTTTACAAAGGGACATTGATGCCCTGATTTTTGGCAGAAGCAGAGGCGAGTTATTCCTACATCTGCTGCTTCTCAGTTGCCTTTAGGTCAAAATAATCCTTATGCCAAAGTGGCATATTTTGGGGTGGTATATTATAATGCCCTTAGTTTTCTAAGGGGAAATCAAAGTTCAAGTACTCCAGTAAAGATACTGGTTCCCAAACTACTGTGTTCTGCAGTTAGTTCCCTAATGTGTCTTTTAAAAAAGTTCTATGGTCAAATAAGTTTGGGAAATGCTGGGTTAAACAAAGTTAGATGTGATTTTTTTTCCAGCAAGCGTTCTCAGAACCTTTAATTAACTAACAATGCAATGTGATTCTGCAAAAAAAGGTAATAATTCATTGTGTCTCTGAGCTTATTAGACCATGGAGCATGTTTCTCAGGATTTTTCAAGACTAGTGTTTTCTTCTTATGTATGTTGAGAAGTAATGGGATTAGCTACCCTTGCATGTAAGGGTAGAAGTTTGAGCAGCCACTGAAAGAAGTATAAGCCAAACTAACTGAATAAAGGTGGCACAATGTCCGTCAGCAGTAACCATGCTACATTCTGAGTCATGCTCCAGGGGACTAAGCTCCAATTTGTCCCTAGGAAGAAAAACTAAAGTGTCCAAAACTTCTGGATCCTATGGAATTAAAACCCTTTCTCGGGCACTAAAGAGTACCAATGGATGAAGAAAAAATGGTCTCACGTGTTCATTTCCATCCTTGGCACAGTACAGCTCCAGTTGCATTATTCTTAAACATCTATTAACATGATTGCTTCATAATTACAAAGGCTAACGGCCAAGCCTTTTTCACAGGAAGCAAGGCACTGCTTGTCTTTAACTGCTCTTCTGGCTCATGCAAAAGGGTCAGCCTTTTAAAAAATCTTTTTAATATGTTAACTGAAGAAACATCTCTAAAATGTCATTCGAGTGACTGCAAGATAAAAAGGAAAAAGCCCATTCAAAGGCACAGAGCTAACTAAATGCAATAATGAGATGATTTGGGGTTGGGGGAGTGCAGGATTCAGAACTGACGGAAGTCATCAGACGCGTATGGTACCCAGTGTCTTCCCTCTGGTTATCCTGTTCTGTCAGAATTTTAATTTCAGCAGAGACCATCCTCAATACTGTGATCGACTGATTCAGAGTCCCAATCAGTAGACTTGATCCTTGATCCTCCATTGTCATCTGCTGCCACGTGTCCCCTTCTTCATCATCTTCCATGCTCTCGGAATAGGGGTAAAGCTAAGTACCCAAGTCAGAGGATTGGTTGGCAATATCCTATATTATCTCAAGGATTTGGGGAAAAAAATGGAGAGAGAAGGACTAGTATCTACTGAGCAGCTAGATGCCAGATATTTTCACAAACATTCCTCATTAACAAATGAGGCCTTTTTCCAATTTTGAGAAGAAAGAAAACTGGGGCTTAGAAAGGTTATAAAACGTACCTAAGGTCAAACCAAATGCTGATGAGCAAATGAGGTAGAATTTGAGCGAGGTCTGTGTGAGTCCAAAGTCAGTTTTACAATAGCACGCTGTTTCCTGATCATAAAAAACTCCATTTATAATAGGAGCATGAATGACCCATTTATGCCATTTTTCTCTGTATCTAGTGCAACATCTAAATTTTTATCATCACCCTAACTTCAAGAGACCTGATAATGTTTAGATCATCTCATTCATTTGCCCAAATCAATGGAGCTATTTATTCTCAACTGCTGGTAATGAACTTCCTTAACTCAGCATTTTGTGGAAAAAAGTCTAAATACTTGAATTGCTTCATTTCATGCTCATTCTCTTGCATACATCTTTTTGGTTTGCTTTTAAAAATAGATTCCAAAATCATTACATATTCAGATCTGAAAAACAGGATGGAGGGCAATGAGAACACTAATCTGAAATGGTCACATGCCCGGAGTACCTGTGTCTGTTGTAATCCCAATAGAAAACTCTTCAATTTATGAAGCAGTCATGCTTGTGGCCTTGATTGAAAAAAAAAAACACTAAACAAAACACTGTCCTCGGACTGTAGACTTGCATTCTACCCCGTCTTCCACAGCTGCCACCCTGGTTAAGACTGACTCAGTTTCCTCATTATTTAAAATAAGAATCGATTTCTTAAGTTCCTTTAAAAATTCCATAATTCTATAGTAAACCATAACTCACTGACCATTCCTGTGAAAAAACAATTTAAAATAATTCAAATCCCATTATTGTCCCTTTTAAAATTTGACAAAAGTGAAGGACCCACCTGTCTTCCAGTTAAATTTTCTTTTTAGTGTGACAGAAAATCAAACAGCAAAGAAAAAAGCAAGTCACTACCTAGACAGAGTGATACACAGTGTCTGGAAAATGATTTACTTAATGAGAAAGCAGAGTAATAGTTCGCTTATTTTGGTTGCAGGTATCATGATTGATATCCTCTAAAGGGTAGAGAGAAAAATCAATCTTTTCCAGGAAACACAGTAATACAGTAAAGCTTCTTTCCCTCTTGATTAGCCTGATACTAGAATATTCACAGATGAAAGTAATCCTGTGAGTGCTATTCCTCATACAGACGCCCACAACATCTGCTTCCAAATTCTTATCAACAGAGAAATTATATAACAGACTATCTGGCTCAATCCTTACTCTAGTAACTATCTGGCTCAATCCTTACTCCAGTAACAAACAGACCAAGGTTTCCCAGTACAGTTTCCTTGGCATTCACTTTCCTTTTTTGTTCAGATGTAGTAACACACCTTGTAATAGGAGAGCCTGACTCATCTCCACCACAACCTGGTAGAGCTGAGCAAACACTAGTCAGTCAAAAATATCATTGACTTGACTTTCTTGGTTTCATCTCCTTATGAACTCATTCCTTTAAATATGAGGATCAGAAGCATGTCAGTGGCAGTGTGCAGTTCTTGCCTACTTTTTCAAAGGTTCTCTGAACACTGTCAAGCCTTTAGGTGGAGGCACTAGAGGGGATACTTTGGGGAAATACTCCCCATCAGCCATGCTAGCAGATGCCGAAATGGGGAAGAGAAGTAGTGGGCAAGTTCCTCCTACCTTCTTCCTCTCTTTTCTGGCCACCATGCCCAGGAAGCTTTATAAGCAGAGGTCCCATGTCAGGAAACATCGGTCACACTCACTACTAACTTTACCATCACAGACTCGTCACTCTCTCATTCATGTTGAGGACAGTACAACAATCTCAGAACAATGTTTCTCAAACTACACAGTACATATAAATCACCTGGGCACTTTGCTGAAAAGGAGATTCAGATTTAATAGACCTAGGAGAGAGTGCAAACTGCTACAGTTTTAACGAGCTTCAGTGGATGCTGATCCTTCCGGTTTGCAAACCACACTTGATTAGCAAGGTCCTAGCATCTCTGCCCTCCCGAATCTCGAGTACATTCTACCTTAAGGTCTCCTTGTGGCTGGTTCTTTATCAAGAGAACTAAACATAGCAAAGACTCAGAACCTCTGCATTGTGAGAATTCTATCCTACATGGGGGAGCTAAGTTCACTAACTTTCACTGTCTGGATTCTGGATCTTTCTTCTTGCCCAGATGGATTTGCCAGCTTCTTCCTGCTTAGCTGAATGATATATCCTGGCTCAGCCTTACCAGCTTGATTTGATGCCATTCCGCTAGTGACTCAAACATTAGGAGCACCTGCTAAAATACAGATACCTGGGCCCTAACCCTGAGATTCTGATTCATTAGGTCTAGAGTGGCCCCAAGAATAAATAAGACATCCTAGGTGATTCTAATATATTATGAGACTTTGAGGAAGGAAATACATGTAGTCTCTTCAACTGATTGGAGAAATCTGTATCTATCTATGACTGTTAATGCCTTTACATCAAGGAAGGCAGCCAAGAAAGGTAGGAAAAAAGGAAACACAACTTGAGTATCTGATACTATGAGAGAAGAAACAACTTCTAGTTGTTAATTATAATTATAGTTAACAACTATAGTTAATTTCGGTGTATTCTCTCCTTTTCTTTAGAGAAGTTCACTGAAAATGGAAAGTATGTCTTGTGTATTCTATAGAAAATTCTTTTGGGTGCCTGGGTGGCTCAGTTGGTTAAGCGACTGCCTTCAGCTCAGGTCATGATCCTGGAGTCCCGGGATCGAGTCCCGCATCGGGCTCCCTGCTCAGCAGGGAGTCTGCTTCTCCCTCTGACCCTCCCCCCTCTCATGCTCTCTATCTCATTCTCTCTCTCAAATAAATAAATAAAATCTTTAAAAAAAATTCTTTTAATATAGGTATGATTACAGATACATTCAATTATAAAAATATCAAAGGAATGGCTATTTGCCCTTCTGACTGAATAAATGAAACTGAAGTTTTCAGTTCACACACAATATAATTTTCTTTTAAATATATCCAAGAAGACAAACACTGAGATCGGTTAACAAAATTAAGAACTGAACACTGATTAGTACCCTAAAAAAGCAGAAGCAAATATAAAATACAAAAAGTAGCTTTACTTAGACTTTATGAAGGAAATGTCCTAAGAAAGGCCACAGTTGGGCTACTTGGTCTCCTCTGGGGCCAGTGTGACATCTTGAGGGACCTGAGCCTCTGCTGGAACAGCTACAGGTCCTGCCACAGTAGCACTGAGATCAGATGCAGCAGGGGTGGCTTCTGGACTGGAACTAGCTCCTGTCTGACTGGGGGTGCTCTCCGTCTGACTGCAGGTGGTCTCAATCTGAGAGGCTGAGGATTCTTGACTAGAGGTGGCATCTGTCAGACTGGATAGGTCAGTCTGAGCAGGATTGGCCTCTTCTTCTGTTTCCAACTCTGTTTCCTGACTTTGAGCTTCCTCACCTTCTTCTACCATAGCAGGTGGTAGCTGTAATAAAGTCTAATGAGAAAAAGAAAACATCAATAGGAACTCAAATGAAAAAAACACTGGCTTACAAAGCTAAGCTCTCATATTATCTTACTAATAGATACTGTTCAATCGAGGGTTCTCTAAAACACTGCTGGCCATTGTGTATTACAAACAAAACTCTGATGGCAATGGCCTAGATCTTGCTGACTCCAGAGATCAAAGTATGTATTAAATCTTCAGAGAAGAAAATAATATGAAAACCGATTAGCTTTTTTAGCAAAGAAATTTGCTGTAACACTTCTACAAAAACAGTGGCTGATTAGAAGTGACTGACACAACTGAAGAAAGGGCCAGCCTCAGTCAAGGAGCCATGTGAGGGGTGGGGAGGAACCAAGCCTTCAGACAAAACCATGGCAGAGAGGGGGCAGCAGGGCACGAAGCTTCTGTCCGCACTCAACCAGAACACTGGAGCAGCTCTACATGCTTAGCCTCCCCTTTAGAATGGCTAAAATAAAAAAGGCCATAACAAGTGTGGGTGAGGGTGTGGTGCAACGACAGCTCTCATTCGCTGCTGCTGGGAATCTGATGCAACTACTTCGCAAAATGGGTGGGCAGTTTCTTAAGAAGTTGAACACATTTACTCTGTTTTTCAGCCATTCTACTCCTAGGGATTCCCCCCCACCCAAATACAAAGACTGGTACAAGAATGTTCACAGCAGCTTCCTCTGTAATAGCCAAAGTTGGAAAGAACCCAAATGTCCATCAACAGGTCAATGGGTACACCTGGTAGGTCCCTACAGTGGAATATTATTTGGCAATAAAAAGGGGCTACAGGTTGAGGGTAAGATCCTTGTTTGCCTGGAGAAGGTGGGAAAGGGACTGGTGAAGGATGAGAAGGGTTACCAAGGGGCACGAGGAAACTTTTGGAGATACTGAGTATGTTCATTATCTTGATTGTGATGATGGTTTCACAGGTATTTACATATATCAGAACATATTAAATTATATGCTTTAAATATGTGGAATTTATCATAGGCCAAATTATATCTACATAAAGGTGTTTAAAAAATATGGATATTACATGAATAACAACAACCTTGTTTGGTTTAGCTGGTTTCCCACAAGGAATTGAGTACTTTAAAGGTGTAGTCTGCAAAGAAGATTCTTTCTACAAGAAAAATAAGAGTGAATTTTGAGAAAACTCACCTGATGATAATGATGTGTGGTCTGTATCAAATGCATGTACATGTTGTATACAAAGTTTGCCATCTGGGGCATGTTCTTTATTATCTGTACTTCATGAGATGGTCGCTCTCCATTCTAGAAGGCAAAGAGAAGGTTAAGGACAGTGAGAAGGTTGTTATGCTAAAAGTGAACATTCCAGATGCCCATGTCTCCATCTTATGTAAAAGCACTACTAGGGTTTGGAGGACATCAGAATAGTACCAGGACATTAAGATGTAAGTGTATGTGAGAGCCCAATAACGACTTCATAAAGAGAAGAGATTCAGTTTAAATTTAGCAAAAGGTAGAGACTAGAAGGGAACTACGAGTTACTACCTTTTAATTTCAGGCTGGCAAGTGAAACAGGAGTTTGGGTCTAGGAACCCATGTGGAAGAGTGAGAGCTACAGGATCATTTGAACCGAGAGAAAAATCAACATGGCCTAAAGTACGGTCTCTAATACCTTGTATGTTCCAAAGGCAATTTTCAAGTTTAGTCAGAAAGAAAATATTGAGGGTGCCTGGGTGGCTCAGTCGGTTAAGTGACTGCCTTTGGCTCAGGTCATGATCCTGGAGTCCCGGGACTGAGTCCCACATCAGGCTCCCTGCTCAGCAGGGAGTCTGCTTCTCCCTCTGACCCTCCTCCCTCTCATGTTCTCTGTCTCTCATTCTCTCTCTCACAAATAAATAAAATCTTAAAAAAAAAAAAAAAAAGAAAGAAAGAAAGAAAATATTGAAACTATTTTTCCTATTTATGTTTTTCTAAAAATAAGCTAACATTACTGTTATTTAATATACAGACTGTCATGAGGCTGAATACTCAAAAGGTTTTTTTACTAATAAAGTGCATGATCACATACTAAAGTCCAAACTTTGTGGTATGTTTCAGAACTCTCTGGGGAAGACTGTTAATTGTGGAGGTGTGTTGGCTCCAGCTCCCGGAGACGGAGGTTCAGTAGGTCTGACAGAGAATGAGGGGATGCTGCCGCAGGAGTTTCTGACAACCATCTGAGAAACACTGCTCTACCAGTGCAGGTAAAGTGGTAAAGTGAATGAAGACAATAAAAAATTTGCACTTCCCCCTAAACCATCCTAGAATAAAGATGAACAAGTTTCCTATTTATAATTGATTATAAAACGTTTATAAAGTCTCACCTTTTCTTACTGTAGATGCAGTTCCGAAAACCATAAAGGTAAAAAACTTCTATCAAGACAAAGGATTTTTACCATAAAGTAACAAATTAGCGCACAGAATGTCAGAAATAATTAAGTGCATTAAATAGTTATTTCTCAGAATTAAGCAGGATGGCAGTATTACATGTAGGCAGGTGTTCTTTTGATAGTGGGCACTTTCTGCAAGGGTCACATGATGTGCAAAGACTGCCATGCCGTTACAACTACGAAACACGGTCTTCACAACATGGAAGGTTTTGTTTGTTTGTGTTTATTTGTTTGCTTCTTTTCTGGTGGCTCCGCTAGGAGCTGCCTCTTCTGAGATGCAGTGCTAGCCGTGCAGCCCTCTTGGCCTCCGACACCAGTCTCTTGAGCGGAAGATGGGGAGACGCTCTTAGTGCTTAGCCCCCTGGGTGTCGGGGAAAGCACTGGTTTTCAAGCCTTCTGCTCGTTGGCACTGCCTGATCTCCATGTGCCTCCATTATTACTCTGTTATCAATTAAAGAGCTGAACAGAGGCAGTAAAGTACAGTCATTAACATGGATTCTGGAGTCACACTGCCTGGGTTTTCAAATCTTGGGATCCATCTATGAGATGCATGACCAAACTACTTAACTTTGCTAATCCTGTTTCCCCATACATAAAATGGGGTTAATAAGAAAACCTACTGAACAGGACTCTTAAATGAGATGAAACGAGATAATGTATGGGAAGAGCTAATTGCCTGATACTAGTGAGTGCTCGATAAATGTTAGCATGTATTATTATTTTGCACAGAAAATCGAATTCAGTTCCACAGTGTAAGGAGCACCCTAAACCAGTGATCGGATGATCTATGTGATGCTGGTTCCTAGCTACTGTGGTCATCTATAGGAGAGTGCTGTTCTATATGATGAAGAAAGAGTCCTACCTTTCTACTGGTTGGGAAAGGTTCTGTCGGAATTATATGCAAATGAAGTGGACGGGCAGTAAGCTGGCTGAAAGCTGGAGTTAGTTCAAAACAGTTTTGGAAGAGGGATACTCTTGCGAAGATATACAGTCCAAGTCTGGCTCTAGACATGGCCACCACTAAGCGACGGACATCCCTTTGGGAAACAAAATTAATTAGCATAGTTCAAGATTAATAACATATGCATGCAGCTTTTCTTTTTTTTTTTTACTTATTCTACTAAATATTCCTGTTAAGTTATGGCAATAAAAAGTTAAGCTTCTTAAAAACTGAACAGAATAAACAGATTAAGTTAATCAATATCAAGTGACTAGTTAAACCAAGTAAAGTTACTACTTTATCACTAACCTCTGTGTTGATGTTTTTGTTTTTGTGAGTGGGGGAAATCATGACTAATGCACTGATAAAAAGGTCTAAGTAGCTACATTAGAATTATGGAACAAGAAGTCAAGTCGTAAGAATGTGAAAAAGACAAAAGCATGACACAGTTAAGAAAAAAGATGGGGAGGGGATGAGGCATTATTCATGTATTCATACTGTGAGTTTTGGAGATTTTAATTATGTAAATCATAATGATGCCCCATTCAGACAGCAGCTATACATCTCAATGCTTCCAGAAAAGGATCTGCTTTTTAGAAAAGTTCGTCTCCAAATACATGTTTGATAAGCAAAAATAAGCTATTTTAGAATGCAATAGTTTTGAAACAATTTCTCAAAACATTACATCTTTGTTTACTCTTACATAAAAGTTATCATTCTAATGGAACTTGATCACTGGGCTAAGCTCCAAATAGATTTTGACTTAATGACAACATTATGAGAGCTTGGAGACTTTTCTCTTTATATCCACCAAATAAAATAATAAAATGAACTCTCATTATAGTTTTGTTAGTAAGTCATACGAGATGAAGATTTATATAAAACTAAACGGCTGCTTTGTAATAAGAAGATATTATTCCCATAAATCTCTAGCACATAAATACATCACAATAAATGATAAAAATAGGTTATTGTTTGTTTTGACAGTTCTTAATCCTGGGAGAACAAATGGTTCCTTTATCCTCTAACAGTGAAGCTGAAAGACTGTGTGAGAAAAAAAGTCAGAAATCCTGTGCAATGAAAAATGTACTCTGAAGACTTTTTACCACCTTACCTCTTTTAATTTCTGATACTGTTTCTGACAAATGTAAGATATTAAGATTTCATAATAAAATGCTATCTCTGAGTGTTACTGAAGACTAAAAAGTAAATGTACTAAAATATTTAAGATTCAAAAAATTCAGAAGCAATGACAATAGTTAACTCTACAAAGAATATGATATTGTTATACTCTAACAAGAAGCTTGCCAAACCAAATGCTGCTATAACAATTAATTATGCTTTAAGCTTAAAAAAATTTAAAACCACTTAGCCAAAGCAGTTCAAAATTGAAGCAGATAATAAATTTCAATAATATAAAAAAGTTTTCCTTATGTACCTCAGATGGCCCACTGCCCTGGTTCGTACTAGAGAAAGAAGAATATAATCATTCTGTTGACCTTGAAATCTGTCAACAGTTGTCACCTAGGAAGAAAAAATGGGAGATACGGTATATTTTCAAAGCACAATAATAAGACTCTAGAGAGATAATTTAAATAATATGCTAGAAATAAAAATCTTATCATTAAGATAATCAATCCAAAAAGAAAACATGATCATATACTTGGAATTGAGAAAACCAGTTAATGAACACTATGAAATAAACCTTAGTAACCAGATTAGGCCACGTCCCTATGTTACTACACTTACAGCACTGATCTTTACCTCTGCTGACAACCGAATTACTATCTATAGAATTAACAGTCTTCCCCTACTAGACTGCCCAACTCTCTGGATGCAGGGACCTGTTAATCTTATTACCTGGTATCCCCATTTGATGTCCAGCAGTATAACTTAGTATGCTCACTTATTATTTAACATATTCTTAGTTCTCATGGATAGCATCCTTCTGACACACAAAAAATAAACAAGTAATTTTCATAGTACTTTTTGTTCAGTTTGAAACTATATAACTAGGAAAGTTCATGCAGGTTTCAATCTGATATTGACACTCAGGCATTTATCACTTTTTCACTAATTCAACAAAAAAAGTTTAAGTGCTTATGTGTATAAGCTATAATTCATGGTCCATACCTTTAGGAATTTTACAAAACATTTCTTTTTAATCAACTTCACAGAAGTATAGTTCACATATAATAAAATGCACTCCAAACTTGAAGTGTCTACTTCGATAAATTTTGACAATATATGCTCCTAGATAAGCACCACAATGAAGATTTCCATTATTTCAGGCCCCTTTGTAGTCAAAACTGTATCCCCAAGCCCTGGGCAAACACTGATCTGCTTTCTGTCACTACAGATTACTTTTTGCCTGTTTAAATTCCTTAAAAATGGAATCATAAAGTTTTTTTTTTTTTTGGCTTGAGTTGGCATGTTTTTGAGATTCATCCATGTGTTGTGTCTATTAGAAGTTCATACCTTTTGACTGTTGAATAGTATTCCGATGAATAGATACACCACATTTGTTTACCCATTTACCTGTTCATGTCATTTGCGTTGTTTCTGGTTTGGGGCTTTTTTGTTTTGTTTTAAATTTTGATTCCAGTGTAGTTAACATACAGTGTTATTTTAGTTTCAGGTGTACAGTATACTGATTCAACAATTCTACACATTACCTGGTGCTTGTCATGGCAAGTGCACTCTTTAATCCCCATCCCCTACTTCACCCAACGTACCATGCTCCTCCCCATAGAGACTGTTCTCTATAATTGAGTGTTTCTTAATTTGTCCCCCCCCTTTGCTCATATGTTTTGTTTCTGAAATTCCGTATCAGTTAAATCATATGGCATTTGTCTTTCTCTGACTTATTTTGCTTATAGCATTATACTCTCTAGCTCCATCCATGTTGTTGCAAATGGCAGAATTTTAAATGTCTGAATGATATTCCATTGTGTGTGTGTGTATAAACACACACATATCTCACATCTTCTTTATTCATTTATCAATCGATGGACACTTGGGCTGCTTCATAATTTGGCTATTGTAAATAATGCTGCTATAAACATAGGGGTGCGTGTACCCCTTTGAACTAGTGTTTTTGTATTCTTTGGGTAAATACCCAGTAGTGCAATTGCTGGATCATAGGGCAGATCTATTTTTAAGTTTCTGAGGAATCACCATACTGTTTTCCAGTGGCTGTAGCAGTTTGCATTTGGTTTGGGGCTATCTTGAATAAAGCCGTAATTCATGCATAAATATTTTTGTGGACATATATTTTCACTGTTCTTGAATGAGTATAAGTGAAATTGCTTAGCTGTATGGTAAGTGTATGTTTAACTTCATGAGAAACTGTCAAACTGTTTTCCAAAGGTGCTGTACCACTCTACACATTCACCAGCACTGTTCTAGATTCAGAGTTCCAGTTGCTCCACATCCTTGCCAACAACTGGTACACTGTCAATTTTGCCAATTTTAGCCAATCTATTTGGTGTGCAGCGTACCTCACTGTAGTTTTAATCTGCATTCCCCTGACAAGGAATGATGGTAAGCACTTTGCATGTGCTTATTGGCCATTCCTATGTCTTCTGGTGTAAAGCGACTATTCGTTCGCCAATTTTGTATTGGGCTGTGTTTATTTAACAACGACTGTTATAGATAGGAGTTCTTATATTTTAGATTTAAGTGTTTTGCTCTTACGTGTGGATGTAATCCCTGGAAATTTCTGTTGCCAACCTGACCATGTAGAAAGCTTATCTGAGAACTGGACTCACACACTCAGAATGGCAGAGCAAAAGGATGAAATGAACCTTGGTCTTTGATGACATCATGGAATCACTCTGTAACTCAGCCCTGGAGCCATTTCACTTTTGTCTTCTTGTTATGAGAGAGAGAACTTTCCTTTATTACTTAAGTTTTTCTGTTATAAATTAAAGGACTCAGATATTGAGGTTCTTCTACTTCTAAGCTTTCTATATTTCAAAGTTACTCGTTTCTCATTTTCACTTTCTACATGGAGTGTTCAGTGTGTCCTTGTACTCCTTTCAACTCTGTCTCCATTTCTGTGCTTTTATTTTCTCCCAGCTCACATTTCATCTCTTCCTGAGTTATTAAATTTCTCTGCTTTGTAGCCTTCCCCACAGAAATGGTTACTTCATTAAGCATTTTAAAATTCACAGCCAAATGTGTATTCAAAGTTTTCAATCTGTTCCGGGCCAACATGTTTTTGAAGCAAATGTCTTGTCGGTACGTTTTGCTGCCCTCCTTTTTTTCCCTGTATAAATCGAGCTTGTGCTAGGTTCCTTTTTCTCACTATTTCATCACTGAATATGTGGTTTCTTAGATTAGCTATGTGCCAGAGGTTAAGCTGGGATGAGCTGGATGGTTTCCTAAAGGCTGGGTGGTTTTCACAACAGAAGGTTCTCTTTTCCTCTGCTACTGTAGAGACAAGTCTGCTTTTGGGCGAGCATGGCTCACATGGAGGCTTCTTTGAACCAATCTGGGACCAGAAGGCTTCTGCTCACCCCAATTTCCACATCCACTGTTCAGTAACAGGAACGTGGCTCTTATGCTTCAGAGTGTGCCATTCACCTTCAGAAAGTGTTTTTGCTGGTACTTTCAAGACTGGTCCTCTAAATTCTCTTCTTCCCACATTTTCTTCCTGATCTTAGTCCCCTGATTTGTGTCACCTCACTAAAAATGTCGTTTGTCTTTCCCTCCTCCCATTTTCCTGTTACTCTTGGATGATTTCCAAGAAAAAGTGAAAGAGCTTCCATGTTTACAACTGAAGTCTTAATTTCATCATTAGTAATATATTTTTTATTCTAACCTTTCAGCCTTTTATTGATATAATCAAGTGTCTTATTTGATATTACTCTATACCACACAAAAAATTTTAAAAAGCATAAAAAAAATAATCCTCAGGTCTGAAGGTACTACAATCTTTCCTTATTCTCAAGAAAAAACCCTCTCCCACACACATACAATAAAAAGCAGTACAAATTATACCTTTGCAAAAATGACAAAATAAAAAAATGCTACAATCCTATTTCTACTATAATAGTACATAAATAATGTAATTTCATTATCCTCCATTTTACCAACAAAAAGTTTTAGGATCATTTATTTCTGATTACCATCAACAAAAGTCTTCAATGTGGTAGTTGAGACAGAATTTCACAGCAAACCAACAACACTGATAGGACTGCTAGAGAAGTATTTATAGTTCCTATTATTTCATTTCCTTATGTCTTAAAAGGAGATAGCAAAGAGACAAAGTAGAATAATATAAATAACTCGTAATAAATATAAATTTTCCCATCCTGCCAACATGATGAATAAGAGAACATATGATATTCACAAAATTACCTTATTTGGTCTTCCAATCAATGGATTGCTTCCACATCGTCTATTGATGATGTCACGAATAAGATGCTTTTGCCCATTATATGTTGTTAGAATACTAATCTTATCAGCAGGGTAACCAAGTAAACACATGTACATAAAAAGTGCCACTACATATTCTGCTTCTCCAAGATTCTGTAATGTAGAAATGATCAATTATGCATTTATTTCCTTTTGCTTCAATTCTGCAGAAAGAATGGTTATAACTGGCACGAGTGTTCATTTATTACACCTCAAGAAGTGAAGTCAACTTGGACAAGTGAACACCTTCCATAAAACTAAGGAATAATCCTATCCTAGGTTAACTGATAACATAACATGAAAATCAAAAAAGGAAGACAAGAAGCTGGTTTTCATGTAAAGACAAAAGTAAAATTCTCGAACACCTTCAGAAAAATCATTTACATTCTCCCCCTCTCCCTCTGCAGCCCGCACTCCCCACCCCCACTCTCTCTCTCAAATAAATAAATCTTTAAAAAAAAAATAGAACGCTATACAATATATTTTACAACCTAGTTTTTTTCATTTAATATAGCATAAACATTTTCCTTGTCAGTAAACAAAGTTACAATGTTATCATACTTAGTGCCTATTCATTATATGGAATAGGTAATAGTGTAATTAATACCTACCGATAGATACTTTGGTTGCTTCTCATTTCTAAAATAATATGCAGTAAAAGAAAAAGATCTGATGGACATTTTAGCACATAAGCCTTTGCAAACTTGTCCATTTATTTTTTTAGGATAAATTCTTCAGAGTGAGGACACTGCTTTTAATACATACTGACAATCTGTTCACCAAATTGTTTTCCTTCTAGCATTGCATGAGTATAAAATTTCCCTAAACCTACTCCACACTGAGTATTATTAGAGGTGAAAATACAGTCCAGTGACTTATACTTGCTATTAATCTTTTTTTGTGAATTGCACATTTTTATCTTTATTGCATTTTTCTGTTGGGGTGTATTTTAAAAAGTGATTTATAGGAGTTCCGTATATATATATATTCAGAATTCAACCCACTGTCTGTTAAATCTTGGAAATAAATTTTGGTCTCCAATCAATATTTTTATGATTTCTGCCTCTGGTAATGAGCTTAAGACCTTTCTCACCCTAATGTTATTATAAATATATATATATGTGTATATATTATATATTAAATCAGGATTTTCTTCTTTCTAGTGTGTTTACAGTTTCTTTTCTTTGGTGTACATATCTTGAATCTATTTGAAACAGAGATTTTTGTGTTGTGTGTGAGGTGGGAACTTAATTTTGTTTTTTCAATGGCTAGCCAAATGGTTCAATGTCACTGATTTAGGTAGTAATTCAGCTAGTTAATGCAAAATAAACTTAAAAGTTTCACGTTTTTTCTCACCTGATAAAAATAAGGATTAGGTTCAGACTCTCCCACTCCTTGAAAATCTTCCACATTGATGAGCTGGAAGTCATAAAGCAAGCCAGCATTTGCTGTACTAAACTCTGGCAAGAGCTGCACATGAGGTAGGTTTCCCAGATTCTTGTATCGCCAGTTGTAGAGGTTACATAAGCTTTCCAAAGACAAACCCCGCCCCCACAAACAGGAAATATTAGTGATGCAAAATTTGGGTTCCTAAGGAGCTGTGCTCTTCCTTTTAATTTTCATGTTCACCATTTTGCACTCATCTTTTTAGCAATAATGCTTTTTCAACTTGCCTCCCTGCTTCAAGTAACCAAAGGTCAGAAGACTTGATGATTACAGAAATGAAGCTCTATTGTGTTCTCTGAGATAAATGCTATCTTTATTCCTTAAATAAAAAACAAAAAAACAAAAAACAGGGGAGAGTCTGTAAATTGAGGAATACTTTGAGGTAATTATGAGATAGGGCCTGTACACTTAATATAAGTAAGAACTGGTGTGTTTTCTTCTTGTTCACCTTTTGTTTTAGATTTCAAAATGATATTAACTATATATCTTCTGGGGGCATGAAGAAAGGGCAAGGGACAGTGAAAAGAAGCTTTAGTTTACAAGTCACATCAATTAATCTCAGTGAATGAAGTACAGGAAATATCTCGGTCAGTTCACACCCCATGCCGAAGGCAATATAGGCACTTCCAGATTTGTAGATGGCAGGTTCCTAGACAACAGGGAATTCTACACTTGCTACTGAATATGCTACCAAATAGCTGGATCACGGAGCTGGGGTCCTTAAATAGGTAGTTCTTAAGGCTCCTTTACCTTGCCCTGGCTCTCCCTTGAGCATCAAGGTCCACAGTAGGAACTCCAACCCGGACAAAGCGAGTGAAGAGAGACTGCTCCATGTTTGAATACTTCTGAAAGGCCATATTCTTAATGACTGGAGGTAACTGGTGATGATCACCAATCATAATCCAGCGTTTCAGGCGGCTAAAACCATCTTGAGGATTCTAGAAAATGAAAAGTGAGGAGATGACAAAATACTCTGATTAATATATTGTCCTGTTGGTCTCTAATTAATCACTCAAGAGTCCTGCTATTTAAAAAAAATGGCTTTATTGGCTTACTAATTCTTATTCACCAGTTCCACAGAGAGAAATCTGGAAAATTTATAGAATGATTTGTGAACCACAAACAGGGGCCATCACCCTTATGACTGACAGTGCATGAGGGAGGGTAGAGGGATTGAGAAGGTGAGCATGGAATTACCCTACTTTAAGGTAGGGCAAGCCAAGGGAGACTCAGGTCAGAATTAGGCAAAGCGTGCATAGAAAGAAAAAGATGCCTGCGCAGGGAAATGGACAGATGTCAAAGTAGATACTCTGTATTACAATTAAGCCAAGAGCCAGTCTGAAGACCCCCAAAGCAGTAAAAATTATGTCTTTAATTTCCCACATGACTACTTTGATTTCCTACTTTACACACCTTGTTCCTTGAAACATACCCTGATAAAACACATCCCAAGTTCCAAATAACTTGGCTCATAAAACAACTTTTAGAATCCAATTTATCCATAAATTAAAGCAGTCACTATTCTTAAATTGGGAATTCCACATTTTGTTTTTAATTCTTCCATAGTAAAGACTATTGTACAATAAGAAACATTCTTAAACATCGTCATTAAGCTCAGAAAAATTTAGGCACAAAATAAAGAAAAGCAATGTACTCAGTGAACATCAAAAACAATTCCAGAAACAACTCTAACAAAGGAAATGAAAAAAATAGCTCATCTACCCTCCAGACTGCTTAACAATGTAATTTTCTTGATTAAAATTACTGTCTTTTCAAAACTTAAAGATAAACTATGAATTTTTAAATAGTACTCCTGGAAACAAAACAAACTACTAAATAACCAGTGACTAGATTAAAGGAAGTTTATAGGCTTAAAATAGAATAGCAAACATAATGAAGTTAAAAAGAATATGTAATTATGACAATTAGCACCCCAAAACTGTGTAGATTTTTGACACTGTTCCCCAGAATTCTTCAAACTCTACTTTCTTTGTCTCAGATCTCTGTTTCTTACCTGTAGAAGAAGAGGTATAAAAGTTTCTATTTCCAGGATCTGTGCAGCCTCTTCCATTAAAATGTTGTCATACTGAGAAATGGAGAAAAAGGAAAGCTTGTTAAAAAGACAGCTTGAGGGGCGCGTGGGTGGCTCAGTCATTAAGCGTCTGCTTCGGCTCAGGTCATGATCGCAGGGTCCTGGGATAGAGCCCCGCATCGGACTCCCTGCTCCGTGGAAAGCCTGCTTCTCCCTCTCCCTCTGCCCCTGCTTGTGTTCCCTTTCTGTGTCTCTCTCTGTGTCAAATAAATAAATAAAATCTTAAAAAAAAAAAAAAAAAAAGACAGCTTGAAAGCCAAACAACTACCACCATAACTATAACAACTATCCAAAAAAACCCCAAATAATTTCAGATAAAAATAACATCATACAAATTATTCAAACAGAAAGTTCATAATCTTTTTTATCATGATGCCCCTGCTTTTCTAGTTCAAGTCTGTAACCTCAGGGAAGGCCCCTGAATATACAATTCTACCTTGAAGAGATCCTGCATATCATTTCTTACATTGTATATCAATTTAGTTATTTTCAACTAAGTTGAAAGTTCCTTAAGTTCTACATAAGAAAGAATCAATTTATGATTATATATGAGGTCATTTCCATTGGTATTCTTACCCTGGGTAGTTTTTTGGGCTATTTTTTTTCCCCTTATGAATCCTACCCAGCACTTGACAATCTAACTCTATTTTACCCCTGGCATTCAATTTGTCATCAAAGCATGTAGTTTTATCTTCAAAACTCTCTCTCCATTTCTACTACCACCACCACTAAAATCTAAGCCACCACTCTGACTACTGCCAGAAATCTCTTTTACTAGCCCATCCCCTTCCTGGCTTGCCTCCCCTAAACCACTGATAAAACAGGCATCAGATCATGTCACCAACTGGTTTCAAACCCTTCCCTGGCTTCCACTTATCTTAGGAAAAAGATCCCTGAAAAGGCCTGTAAAAGGTGTATTAATACAGGCCTTTATTCAATTTGGCCCCCGTCTTCCTCTCCTACTTTAAATGCCACCTTCCTCCTTACTAATTAAGCTTTAGCCATGTTGACCTATTTCATTTTCTTAGAAATGGCAAAACCATTCTGGCCTTAGGCCCTCTGCAGTACTATATGCTCTTCATTTTTTTGTCTGCTTGGCTCTTCCTCATCTTTAAAGTACCAGCTTAAAACCCACTTTATCCATGTCTTCTCTGACCTCCCAAGTTAAACCTGATTCCATAGAGCTCTCTCCTTTTGTCTCATAGCACATCACAATATGTAATTCTATCTGTATATTTACTTGTTTGATGCCTGCATCCTTCCACTAGCCCAGTTTCCAGTAACATCAGGCACTGCACACTTATAAGATAATGAAAAATCAAGTCTTTCTCCAACATAAGGAAATTTCATTTTCTTTGATGATTACTGCTCTCCCATCTGCTCAATTCTCTTCTAGATCTATTCTCAACATGTTTTCCTTCCCCTCTACTTCTAATTCTGCTTGTTACTTAGTGTGACATCCTCTTCCTTGTCTTATTGGTAAAATACCTTCTTTGAGAATCTCACTAAGTACAAATTAGAATTCCTTTGTTTTGTGTTTTTAATGTTTTCTCCTCTTAACCAACTGAGCCACCCAGGTGCCCCATGTTTTCTCCTCTTATTTTGTTTCCTTGGAAGGTGGAAGGTAGTAGCATATTTACTCTTTATGCTTAATTAACTCTCTTTTATTTTTTATTTATTTTATTACGGTATATTTTTTTCCAATTTCAGCTCCTGCCAGGGTGCCCTATTAACTCTGTTTTTAAATGAGTTTTTCACATATACTGTAATTTCTGTGCTACTCACTTTTACAAAACTATGGTTGTATTTATTTGTCCAAGACAAGTAGCTGACATGAATTTCCATTGGACATCCAATGATGAAAGTTAAGGTTCAATTCTGTACTGTTCCTTATTGAAAATACTTAAAGGTATGTGGATAGGTGTCTTCTCTAGCTCTAGCTGATGTTGAATTTCCCTATTACAAGAATTAATTAGGTCATCCTCATGGGAGCTTAGGAGGAAGAATTCTAAGATCCATATTTTCTCACAAGTCCCTGTGTGGACTCTGAGGATAATAGACATGATATGCAAAACAGAGTGGGAGCAGCTCAAGATGGTTTAAAGAGCCTGCTTTCTGAAAAATAACTCTGAAAATCTAATGCATTTTAACTTACAAAAAATGTATCTATAGATTCTGCTTTTTAAAAGGCGACTTTAATCACAAAGCAAAATTATGACATAACCATACTGGGCATATTAAGGCAGGAAAAGAGCACATGACTGTGCATGCATGTCTCCCTGGGGATGGCACAGGGTCAAAACACAATGTCGAAAATGCAAATTTATTTATTTGACACAGAGAGAGAGAGAGAGCACAAGCAGGGGGAGTGGCAGGCAGAGGGAGAGGCAGGCAGAGGGAGAAGCAGGCTCCCCGCTGAGCAGGGAGCCCGACGAGAGGCTCGATCCCAGGACCCTTGGATCATGACCTGAGACCAAGGCAGATGCTTAACCCACTAAGCCACCCAGGTACCCCTAAAACGCAAAATTTAACATTCTTTACTGATACAGATAAAAAGAACACAGAAAATACTAAGAGTTGAAGGAATGGCTAATCAGGGAAGTAGGAGACTGCCCTTTCTTCATGTTAAGTAGCTCTACAAGGTTTTTAAATGCATAAACCAGATGCAGGGGAAGTTTGATAAAAATAAAACTTCAAACTTAAAAATATAAAAGATCTAAGGAATACTATCAGCACTCATGCTAACTATATATGTATAGCACATTGTAAGTAAATGATTAATGAAAGTTTGATAAGCTACAAGTAATGTTTTTTAGAATATGCATGTGAAAAGCTGCACAACACCATAAAATGTTAATTATAATCGCATCATTTCCCTTGTTATTAAACCGATATGATTTAATATCAAATACCAAGCATATTTTCTATGTCAGCCCCAAGAACAAAATATTTAGGTGAAAAATTCTCACTACTAATTTGCAAAAGGGTAAGTTCACACCACTAACATAAGTTCACAGACCTTTTAATAAATTATCGTGCTTGTGCTAACCTTGCAGCTGAGGAACCTTCCATCCAAGATAGCAACTGCTCTATCACCTTGAATTTATTTAGCACTTATCCTCCAGTGAGCTCACAACATTTAAAAATTGTCAGTCACTTTCATTAACAACAAATGCTTTTCTAACTTTGAATTCAAAGCAGTACACAAACCCTATTTTAAACAACAGATAAACCAACCGCAGAGAAGTTAAATGACTTGCATAAAGTCAGAGTTTAGGCCAGTATCACTAGCAAAGTTATAAAGAGCCTGCAAATTCAAATTTACTGCTTATTTACTACATTCCACTTTAAACAAGTCATAGGTTATCAGGCTATGGTGCCCATTAGCTCTCCTGTCTTTATCATATGATGAAATCATTTTAATATCTCATCTACAGTCTTATAAATAGTATTCCATATCCTTACATGGAAGGTTTTCCATCTACTGAATGAACAAATAAGTGGGAGTGGATGTGTATTTAAAACATGAACAATGTAAGATACAAATGTCTAATAGGCAAAAAACATTGTCAAATGTTATTTTTATAGCTTTTAGTTATGTTTGGAGATTTTTTTAACATAGTGAAAAATCAATTTACCTTAACAAATATTACAATTTGTTTAGATAATCATATGGTTATGTTACTTAATGGACATATTACTGATAAGCAGACTTAGAAAAATCAGGTCTAGAGTTCATTAATCATACAAACATCAGAGATTTTCATCACTTTCAGAAAAGACATTTTTAAGGAATTATAAATGTGAATGTCAGTAAGAGGTAAGCCAATCTTCAAGGGAAACAGCCTCGGTAAAGGAAAGGAAAGGAAAAGAAAAGAAAAGGAAAATTTAAATAAAAAAATAAAAATTAAAAGAAAAACGAAAAAGAAAAGGAAAGGAAAGGGGAGAAAAGAGAAACCTAACAGCTGAATAGATGATCAATTGAGGAACGAAACTGTAAGTCCCTACCTTGAAACCTAGCTTGACTAAATCATGTCGTTTTAAGGCAGCATGAGTACAAGTCATAGCAATGATTTTGGCTTCTTTCACCAGAAGGTATTTAGATCTGTCCAGTCCACTTCGAAGCAGTTCAGAAGCTCTGAATTCCTATGGGAGTGGGGGTCAGAGAGAGAGTATTTTAGGAAAATAAACACGTTTCATGCATACTTTCACACAATCCAGTTTATCAGACTTAATTCCTGATTAATTAATATATCATAAACTAAGCCTAATGAATCACAATTCTGTTCATTATTAATTAGGTACTAATTGAGTTCATATAATAACTGACACTCAAGCTATAATTTGGACTGTTTTTGTATAAGGTAAAATATTGACAGTTATCAACAAGAATACTGAATAAAATATCACCACAGTATCTACTCAAGGTCCTTCCACAAAAACAGAAACTTTTTCAAGTATTCATAACAAAGGAAATTTAATGCAGGGGGTCTGATTTCACCGGTGACAAAGGAGCACATAAGTCAGCCAGGGAACGAATGGCTGAGGTAACTGAGAGATGAGCAATAGCAGGAAGTTTGACCATTCCTAGGCTAGGACAGCTAAGGGAAGGAGGCAGTGGGACTGCGGTACCAGAATAAGCTACAACAACAATCATAGGAAGCCAGGCCAACAGAAACTGGAGCCATGGAAGAGATGAAACCCAAGACAATTGGTGGAGCAATATCCTAGCTTCTCTATTTCTGCCACATTTTTATTGGCTAAACCCAGCCAGAAGTCAGCTAATATGGGAAGCCAGGAAATTAAACCTCCAAGGATCAGGCCCACCTCTGACCGTGGCAGAAGATCCCCATAGAGCAGGGTAAAATGATGGACAATAGATATTAAATGAGGAGCAAACAAGCCCAAACCTAATATCAAGTCCTATAAATTCTGAACATTATGTCATACTTCAGATATTTTTAACATTTTTGTTTTTTAAATAGTTAAAACATGACAGGTACAGGAGAGGGACTCTGTTTAAATCTCTCCCCACCCCTCCTATGACAGCTACTATTATGAATTAAATGTTTTTATCCTTTTACTTTGTTTATATAATCATAAACATACTCTAATATTGTTTTGTAGGTTCTAAAATTTTACTTATTATTATACTATATATTTATTATTCTGTACCTACCATCCCTCCACCTACCCCCTACCAACACCACGCATTGATATTTACTGAACATATACTATGTGCCAGATACTCCTCTAGGAAGTAGAGATATCATCTTATCTAAAAGGTACAAAGACAAAACAGACAAAGTCATTGCCCCTGTTACCTGAGTAATCCTAAATCATCTTACTGTGGAATCTGAGCCTGAATGTGATCCCTGAGCCTGACTGGGGCTGTTATAGTCTTCAAATGTTTTCCATCATTTGGAAGTGGCAGTCTCAGATTCCAATTCAAAGATACACTGTTGAATCTCTTGAGGAAAGCATTCCTTTCTTAAATGCTAACTTTTATACCAGAAAAGTCAGAATAATGGGGATTAAATTTAAATCTTAATTTTTACTCATTTCTTGAACTAAAACTATAAATGTTTTCAATAATCTCACTTAAAAGTAACAATCTGGTTTGTAAGATGTGAATATTCCACATTTACTTCATTCAAAACAAAAAAACTATCTAAACTTAAAGCCTTTAAAGGCAAGTTAAAAAACCTGAGAATCCTTACCTCAAGCTGAGTGAAGATTTTCTTAATATGCCTGAAACACCCTTCAGCAATTTCCATGTCTTCTTCATAAGATCGGCCTTTAAAAATGGGCTGAGGGGCATTTGCGAAGTATTCATGGAAAGGGAAGAAAGTGGAGACTTCCGTAACATCTGGCAGCGTATTACCTTTATTTTTCACTTTGCTAATATATTCTTCCCAACGAGACATGACCTATGAAAAAAAGGGACTTGAGATTAAAATTCCTAGCTAATTATTATGTTTTAAATGATAAAATAAAAAAGAAATCTAGTAATAAGACCTACTAAGTAAAGGGAAAGAAAAGCAATCCCTGACCTAACAGGACCATTTCTTATCTGAGTCATTGACAGAGGGCCCTTTTTAAAAAGTGACCTTTAAGATTATAGAAAAAAGGTTCTTTAATCAAAAATAGAAAAACTAGGGGTGCCTGGGTGGCTTAGTCGGTTACATGTCCGACTCTTGGTTTCAGCTCAGGTCTTGACCTCAGGGTCATGAGATCCAGTTGGGCTCTGTGCTGGGTGTGAACCCTGCGTAAGATTTTCTCTCTCCCTCTGCCTCTCTTCCCCACACTGCCCACCACGCTCTCCCTCTCAAAAGAAAAAATGTATGTGTATATATAAAGATAAATGAAAATATAAATAATTTACAAATATATATAAACTGGAAAGAACCTCAGTGTCATCTATGGGGCTTTATCTCAGACATAACAGATTTTCCATGTACACTCAAAATGGTATTACTGATGCTTAAAAGACAAACAAAAAAACCAATTCTCTGGACAAAGAAATTCTGTATTTTTTCATTATCTCAGTTTTTCTCCATATATGGTTTTAGCAGCATTTTAGTAAATGTCAACCCTTCTCCCAGACCTTTATAATTTTTCCAATTCTCTTTAGTATATTTACAAAGCACTTCTGTTAAACTGAGTATATATTTGAAAGCTCATTTTATGACTTTTGTGATATAGTTATCCTGGTATGTTTTACTATGCCTCTACCATGCGGTTCCTGCTTAATCTCAATTTTGGTAATTCTCCCAGTCAGGGTTTCTCCAAGTGTGGTTCTTAGGCAGAACATCTGAGAGGCTAAATAAAGATTTAGATTCCTGGATACCACCTCCTACTGAAAGAGAAATCTTTGGGGACAGAACTTAACAATTTCCTTTTAAAATAACTTTCCCAATGTGATTCTTAACATGTTGAAAATTGTTGATCTGTACTGTGAAGCTTCAAGTTTGTTTTTCCCAAATCGATTACTTAAGCCTCCACAAATTTATAGATTATTTCTCCTACTTTTAAAGTAGTTTTCACTGAGAGCCTAGTGATTTTTATTTTGTGCCAAATATACATTTAGGCATGATCTTTAATCCATTATTCAAAGTTCTAAACTGCCTGAGTCCAATGCAGGCTACTTTGCAAGATGATGTATATCTTCTCTGTGTCACAAGAAACCATGGAATCTGATCATTCTGAATCGATTGAACTGGTCTGGGTATTTACTTATGAGCATACACCTATTCTTTCATATATATTTTAAAATTTCAATGTTACAATTTGGACTTAAAACTATACAAACAGCATGAGTACAAAGAGAACAAAGTTATATAAAATTCTCCATTATATGATTATGCCTTAATCTGCTTGAAATTATTAGTAAACTGACTATTAAGGTTTATTTTTGTTCATTTTATTTAGTTTTCTATTTCTTAATGGTTTTCACACCTAAAAAATTAACCCTAACCAAAGCAAAAGCACACCTCTAAACTGAAGTCAAAAGAATTTTTAACTTAAACTCCTACTTTGAAATTAGTTCTAAAACGTAATTTATTTTTGGAAATTTGAAAGGAGAATATGTTTTTCTTCATTAACTGATTAATATGAATAGAAGTAGGTTACAGAACTATACTTTGTTACCACTGGGTAGCTAGCATATTTAGTTATATTTCTACAGTAATAAAAACAAAAAGAGAGATTAGAAAATTTGTCAGTAGCAAGAAAGGAAAGGGAAAAAAATTTAAAAAGTAGCAACATTGGCCTTTCAGTGAATGAGTCATCAAGCGAAGCTATTTAGCCAAGAAAATAAAAGATAATAAGAAATACAAACATTTAATATTCACAAATATAGCTTTGGCAACAGCATACATTTTAATCTACTCAACAAAAAAAATAGGCTTTCACGAAGAATTTCAAGAACCCATCCCAGTTTCCAACTGAAGACCATATGATTTGAAAACTCTTAATCTCTTACCTGATATAAGAAGAAATAGCCTGCAGTTTCACAAGTATATGAAGCATCTCCTGGAACTCCTAGACTCTTTTGTAATCGTTTGACTTCTTCTAAAAGTTCTATTCTTCGAGCCAGGACATAATTAACTCTTCCATATCTAGAAATTTCAAATAAGCAAAAAAGCAAAATTATGTAATGAGATTTTTAAGCAAACTGTCAGCAAAACATTTAAGAAAATCGTAATAGGGGCGCCTTGGGTGGCTTAGTCAGTTAAGCATCCGACTCTTGGTTTTGGCTTAGGTCATGATCTCAGGGTCGTGGGATCGAGCCCCTTGTTGGGCTCCATGCTCAGCACAGTCTGCTTGAGATTCTCTCTCCCTCTGCCTCCGGCCAACACCTCTCCACCCCTGCCCGCCGCTCTCTTCTCTCTCTCTCTCTCAAATAAATAAATCTTTAAAAAAACCATAATAAAAAGTATAAATGGCCAAATGGGAAAAAAAAAAAAAAAACCAGTAGAAAACACTGTTTATATTTAATATAAGTGGTAGTTCTTGGATCAGTGTTGATCTGCAAACATGTTAGTTAGTGGTCTGTGAGGAAGGAAAATCAATTGTGTCTCTAAATGTACCATTTAATTCTTTTCTTTTTCTTTTTTTTTTTTAATAACAAGACCTTCACAAAAAGGGAAACAGTACAGTGCATTCTGGTGCTAGTTCATCTCATCACAGATCAAGAATACATAGTTTATGGATTGGCTGCTTTGAATAACCCTGTTTTATACTATCATAGAAGTAGATTAGTTCTAAAGGCTTCAAAAATTAATTTAAAAATGTATTTGATCATTCTTTGTTGTCCCAGCATGTAGCCTGGCACCTTAACCTAGTAGGTTCATAAATATTTGCTGAATGAGTAGGAAAACTGAAATTTGAAGAGTACCTGGCTCAGAGGCATGTAATTAAGAAAATAGCAGTGAATCAGAACTCTTTCCACAATAACAAAGTGCCTTCTTTTTTTTTTTTTTAATTTTATTTACTCATGAGAGACAGAGAGAGAGAGACATAGGCAGAGAGAGAGAGAGAGAAGCAGGCTCCTAGCCCAGCAAGGAGCCCGATGTGGGATTCGATCCCAGAACCCTGGGATCATGACCCAAGCTGAAGGCAGATGCTCAACCAATTGAGCCACTCAGGCGCCCCAACAAAGTGCCTTCTATAACAACCTTTTAACATTAAACAAAAATTAAAATAGCGTAAATACTGCTGCTGTCATGTTTAAAGATTGGACAAAGAGGGAAATCATGTTCTTGAATGCCCCATAGATCAGAAATTCACCTTTGAGCCAGCAAGAATGATTGAGAATAAAGGGATATAAGACAGAGTCTATGTTTAAAGAATTTTCCAACTTAGAAGGATATAAATGTTACACCAGGTAACCTTTTTCTGTTTGCTTATCTAGAGTTTAATGCTTTTTCTATAATTAACACTTTGGTAATGAGAAAAAAAATTGAAGATGCTTATAAAAAGTGTGTAATAAAATACCAAAATTCTTGTGATATAGGGTTAAATTTAAAAAGCAATATACAATGGAACTCTATGTACTATTTACGCGATTACTCCGTAAATCTCAAATTATACTAAAAAAATAAAGTCTTAACTTAAAGAAGCAATGTATACAACAGTTATAAATAATAGCATGTTTACAGATGATTATTAAGAAGAAAACTAACAAAAAGTTGTTTTGGAGTAGTGGAATTATGGATAACCATTCCCTTTCTACTACCTCACAAAGTTTGAAAAATTTTCTTTAGGGAAAATGATAGTACTTTTATTATGAAATGATACTGTTTTTCTTTTTCATTACTATAAAAGGGGAGAAATGAAAGAATATGTCCAACTGAACAAGCACATACCTACTAATAAGACCTGGGACTTGGCTTATGTATCAGAAAGCAAAAAGTATTTTTGTCTTCAGAAAGTTGTTATTATCTGATATTTTTTTAAAGTTCTACTTCTATTACAATATTTAAAAAAAACTATAAATTCTACTGCAGTGTAATTATAATTACAGTATTCAGCATTTCACCAGCACCTTTATGTTCACTGAATGCTGGCTTATTAAATTTTAGAGCCTAGCCCACTCTGGTAAGTTGAATTTGAAGAAATATTCACGGCAAGAATTCAGAGAAGCATCTCTGGCTAATCCAAAATTAAGAATCTAGAGCCTCAAATAACTTAATGTGTGTCATTCTTTGCCCTATGATTTTTTAAAGCTAACAAATGTTTGGTGAGCTCTTGCGATACAGGAACTCAAAATAGATGCAACATAATAATTTAACACTCCTTTAGCTCTTTTGATGTCTATGATCAATTTAGTCAAAGGTCATGTTTAATAGCCAAAGGCTGTATTAAATATGTGCAGCTGTTATGATTATTGTCTGAAATCATGCTTTAAAAATGGGTTTAAATATAAATAAATGAACTATTATAAAGAAAGGGTGAATAGAAAACCTAAAATACTAACAGCAGAAGAAATCTGATTTGTAAAATTTTAGTCATTTTATTTCATGTACTGTTAAACATAAAGTCCAGCTAAATGGCAATTAAGTAGCTGTAATAAGATTTACAACCCCAAAGCTTATACTGTCATTAATCTTCATTTGTGTTTCATTAAATGAGCCAATTTTTTAATTGTTATCTAAAATACACGCAAATTAAATGTCTGGATGAAATGTGGAATCAGGTAAACTTGTACAGTTTGAGTTGGCAACATTAAAAATCACCTCAATAAATAGAGAACAAATGGGAATCCGCAATTTTAAAAAGATGAACAAGATAACTCTCTTTACTGAAGTAACTGTATTCTTTAGGAAAACAAGGCATAAACACACAAAACTGGAGCCGAGGGAGATCATGACCAGACTTTTAGGTCAACTACAAGTAGGTTATGCTAGAATCTTTCAAAATCAAGTTGTATTATTCATGACTCTTGTCTCTCGGTGTTTCTTTAATAAAGAAAGAGTGGACAAGGTTAAAAATTGTTTTGTATATCATTTTAAAACTCATCCCCATTTGCTCACCTGCTGAAATCTTTCTCTGTCTCCAGCTCTTCTTCCCCATGACCAAGACGCAGGAGGTGGCGCTCATCAATGTCTAAAGCCATGATCTTCTCAAACAACTGGTTCAGGGCCTGGAGAATAAAACAAAAAGGATGATGGTGAATTTTAATGAACCAGCAGCTCCTTTAAAAGTAAGAAAAACTAACATTTAGAAAGACATAAAAGAATGAGCATTGTCCAGTCAGATAAGAATCAACTTCAAAACACAGAAAGAAACAAGTCTTACGTTAGGTCATTTACATTTTTTTTTTTTTTTAAAGATTTTATTTATTTATTTGAGACAGAGAGCACATGAGAGGGGGGAGGGTCAGAGGGAGAAGCAGGCTCCCTGCCGAGCAGGGAGCCCGATGCGGGACTCGATCCAGGGACTCCAGGATCATGACCTGAGCCGAAGGCAGTCGCTTAACCAACTGAGCCACCCAGGCGCCCTAGGTCATTTACATTTTAAATGAAACAGTATTTTTCTTGATTTCTGATATTGTTACCTATATATATTTGGCCAACTGAATAACTGAAAACCATCAAAACCATCTAATCATTAAATCTTTGCTTCTAATTTATGAAAAAAAGAAAGGCTTTGGATCAGTTTCTATTTTCCCCAAATAGTAACAGTTACTAAAATAATTAATAAACACACCAAGATTTCACTCAATAGAATATCCATGGGTTGCAGGAAACTGAAACATTTTTGTGGTTGAAGGACTCTCAGGCAGTGAGTGTGTAGGTAGAATGTATCAAGAGGACCACAGAGTGGAAAGATAAAGTGCATCATTCAAATCTTAGGCCAAAGGTCTAAAGTTCTCTATAACAACAATGAGCAGAGCACTCATTTATTGCAAACTATTCTGATGGAAGCCATCTAGAAGTCGCTCCTTTCTACCTACGAAATGCTCGTATTTAGGGTTCCCTTAAATCCTAGTATTAATTACCTGAACATCTGCAGTTACAATGTTTTGTGGAAAGGCAAAAGTTTCATTGTATGGAAAGATAATGCTAATTTTAAAGACATCATTTAAAAATCAGCCAAACCTCTCTCTTAACTACCATCAATCTAACCCTGCCCATGAAGTCAACATCCAGTCTTATAAATATCCAGGTTATCGAATGTAAAAACAGATATCCTTTGCTATCACAATTCTAGCAGTTAGAGCTCAGATACTGAAGAAGTTAACATAAATTTTCAGAAGAAAATTCCCCACTATCCAAACTCTTGATGCTCTCCATCCAAAACCTGGGATCCAATGGATCAGACCACATGGCATTACTCACCATCCAAACTCAGGAACCACAAAGATTTAGAGAACAAAAAATACTCCCACATTGCATGCTCAGAAAAAACTGCAAGACTTAATTATGAATTAAAGTAATACTGAAGAACTGTTTGCAGTAAGTATGCAAATGAAGATCTGACAAATGAAACAATTGTAAAAAATCAACAAATCAACAATTAAATAGACATCACTGAGGATGATATGATTATTAGGGATCATTCGTTAGCAAACAATGAAGTCTTCGGTTATATTTGTAAAACTTTCTCTGTAATTGTACTATACAAGTAGATCATAAGTAGATGATTCTACCTTAAAGTCATTATCAAGTTATGAAAAAACTTACTAAAAATACTATGTTAGAACAACAAATGAATTACTCTTTATTCATTTTAAGAATTGGGAAATAGGTAAGATTATTACAGATTAAATTTTACTAAATAGAAGAAAAAAAGGCCTTTACGTAATTTGTTTCTTTAATTAAGATAAAGCCTCAGTCAACTTTCTCCCCTGCACAATTTTAGTATACTGTATAACGCAACCACTTCTTACAAACTTCGAAGATATAAAAACAAGTGAATGAACTGGATAGCATTAGTCTTAAAAACCTGTAGATTAAAAGTTGACAAATAATAGAGTAAGTGATATTTTGCATTCTAAAAACCCAGTGCTTCTTTGTAGATCAACTCTTTTAAAGAAGTGGCCAACTGAAACCACCATTTAGAAAACATAAGTACCTATGGAGGTTAGACTATCCTGCAAGTTTCATGAAGTTCTGAGAGCTGCCTTTCACGTTTTACAAAAGAGCTAGTGAATGTACTTGTCCTACTCATTTCTATGATAGTGACAGCTTTGGAAGAACTACCATAGCACACACATAGATATAAAGATCATTTTTCAGACATTATTTATGTGAGAAAAGTTTGTTTTTATTGCTTTAGTGGTTTGTAAATGCCTTATGTATTGAATCTACAGCATAAAATAGTCCTTCCATGATACAAACCTCATAAGGATATACAACTTAATCCAGTATTAATACATTTGAGCCTTAGTCTTTTGGCAATATTCATTCTACTAAAGGATGAAAAATGTTACCAGTAATGGTTAATGCTTTCAATCTCAAATTAAAAGCTTTAGCTTAGCATGGAAGGTGGTGGGGGTTGAGGGTGGGGAGCACTTTAATTTAATCCAAATATTTGACCATAAATACAAGTAGTCTTCTTAGCTTTCCCACATTTTGACCCTCGCCATTAGAAATAAAAGATTATTTATATATTTTATATTTTTATATATATAGTTTATATATTTTTATCTCTCTCTCTCTCTCTCGCTCTCTCTCTCTATGTCATGACCAGTAACAATCCAAGAGTAACTCAACAGCAAACACTATACTCATCAGCCTTTCAGTATTCTGTCGTACCTATGGTCAGGTTATCATACAAACAGAAATCTCCATTGTGCTTTCATTCACTCCCCACTCCTTTATCTCCCCTACCATCCATCCTACATATGTGAGTACACATGCGCGCACACACACACACGCATGCACACACTCACCTGATTAGAATGAGTAACAATCAGAGTCCTCTGCTCTGGGAAATTATGGTAGATGTTGGATATGATTTGGACTGCAACATCTGTTTTTCCAGTACCTGGTGGACCCACAACCTAAAAAGGAGATGAACACATATCAAACTACTAAGTTATCAAATTGTTAGAAAATGGACATTCTAAAACTGAGATATAAATTTAAAAAATTGCTGGATGAGTTCAATAACAGAATGGACAAGATAGTCAGTGAAGGTGAAAACAGAGCAATATAAATCACCCAACCTAAAAAATAAGCAGAAAGAAAAGACTGAAAACAAATGAATAAACAGAGCCTCATGAATCTATGCGGCAATACTAAAAGGTCTAACATTTATGTTACTGAAGTCTTAGAACAAGAGTTTACAGCATAGAAAAAATATATGAAGAAATAATAGCTGAAAACTAAAATCTGGCAAAAGACATTTTAAATCTACAGACTCAGGAAGCTCAGCAAACTCCAAATAGAATAATCCCAAAGAAATCCAAGCCCAAATACATCTTAATTAAATAGCTGAAAATTAAAGAAAAATTCTTAATAGCAATCAGAAAAAATGATACATTACATATAGCAAAAAGATGTTTGAAGTGACTGTGGGTTTCCTTCAGAAACCACAGAAGCCAGAAGGAAGTGGAATAACATTTTAAAAGTACTGAAAGGAAAGAACTCCATAGAAGTCTATGTCCAGTGAAAATATCTTTAAAGAATGAAGATGATTCAGAGACATTCTCACTAAGAAAAACTAAGATATTTCACTGCTAGCAGACCTACTTTTTTTTTTTTTTTAAAGATTTTATTTATTTGACAGAGAGACACGAGAGAGGGAACACAAGCAGGGGGAGTGGGAGACGGAGAAGCAGGCTTCCTGCCGAGCAGGGAGCCCGATGCGGGGCTCGATCCCAGGACCCTGGGATCATGACCTGAGCCGAAGGCAGATGCTTAATGACTGAGCCACCCAGGTGCCCCACTAGCAGACCTACTCTTAAGTGGTAAAAGAGTTCTTCAGACAGAATGGAAGTGACATCAGAGCAAACTTAAAATATCAGGAACGAAAGAAAAATGGCAAATTTATAATAGATTCTTCTCTATAGAGTTCACCCTTTAAGATGTTTGACTTTCTGGGGTGCCTGGATGGCTCAGTCATTTGAGCGTCTGACTCTTGATTTTGGCTCAGGATATGATCTCAGGATTGTGAGATTGAGCCCCGTGTCAGGCTCTGCACTCAGTGCAAAGTCTGCTGGAGATTCTCTCTCCCTCTCCCTCTGCCCCTCCCCGTTTGCGTGTACACCTATGCTCGCCCTCTCTCAAATAAATAATTTAAAAAAATGTTTGACTTTAACATTGCCTGACAGTATTTTCAATGTATATAGACGTAATATCCATAACAACTACAATATAAAAGGGAAAGGGACCTACATGGAGGTAAGGATCTTTTATCCAACTTAAGAGACAAAATAGTGATTCTAAGTAGACTGTGAAAAATTAAGTATCTATACTGTTAATTCTCTAGAGCAGCCACTAAGAAAAAACTATGTGAGATATAAAAGAACACGATAAATTAAAATGAAACACTAAAAACTATGTAAATAACCCAAAAGAAAGTAAAAACAAAAAAAGAGAAACAGGAACACAAAACAAAGGGAATAAACATAAAATAAATAATAAAATGGTAGGCCTAAATCCAAATGTATCAATTGCATTTAATGTAAATGGTCTAAACACACCAATTAAAAGAGACTGTCAGAGCGAAGAAAATAACATACCCCAAATAGATGCTGTTTACAAGAAGTTCACGTCAAACATTAATAGGTAGGTTAGAAATAAAATAATGGGAAAAGACATACCATGCAAACTGTAGTGGCTCTATTAATATCAGAGTACGTCTCAGAACAAAAAAAATTACCAGTGATGAAAAAAGACATTACATAATAATAAATGCATCAATTCACCAAGAAGACATTACAACCTTGAATATGTATCTATCCATAAAGCTTTAAAAAACATGAAGCAAAAACCGAAAGAAATGAAAGGAGAAACAGATAAACATGTAATTGTAGTTGGAGACTTCAATACTCCTCTTTCAGTAATCAACAGAAATAGTAGGTGGAATATCAGCAAGGACAGAGAAATATTGAACCAAATGAATCTGACATATATAGGACACTCCACCTCAAAACAACAAAATAAACACTCTTTTTAAGTGTGTTGAAATATTCACCAAGAGAGATCATATCCTGGACCACAAAACAAACTTGAGCAAATTAAAAAAATAAAAAATTGAAATCACACAAAGTATTGTCTCTGACCATAAAGGACTTACACCAGAAATTAGTAAGTGGAAGATTTAACAGGAAAGTCTCTAAATACTTGGAAACTAAACACACTTTCAAATTGGTTGTCAGCAGGCTTTATCTGTAAAAGGCCAGCAGGTAAACATTTAAGGCTTTGCAGGCCATATAATCTCTGCTGCAAGTATTTTAACTCTGCTGTTACAGCACAAAGCTGGGCAGGGGCAATTCCTAACCAAACAGGCACAGCTATGTTCCATTAAACTTAATTTATGAATACTGAGAGGAGCAGTAAGCAAAATCTCCATATGCAAACATGCCACAATGACTTACACTTAAATTCAGTTGGGCTTTTGTGCTTCAAATATACTCTAAACATCTGAGGCCTACTTCTTGTCTGAGTCCATGTAAAAACATGTGTAACAATAGTTCCCTTACCATAGTTAGCCCAGGCTGCATTCCAGCACGGATAGCCTCTATCTGTGTGTGAGTGAACTGAATTGTATTACTGCAAACAAGAGTAAATAAAAAGTTGGTTAAAAACACAGATGAACAACATGTGGTAAAACTTCAGACAACAATGACCGGAGGTCTACATGTCTCCTCTGTATATGCCCCATTCTCCCAATCTCTTCTCTCCCGGGTGGGTGGTTGTGTGAGTGTGCATGTGCATGTATGTGGTAAAACAAAAAACCAAAAACCATGAGATCTACCCTCTTACCAAATTTTAATACAGTATTGTTAACTATAAGAACAATGTTGCATAATATGGTATTGTTAACTCTAAGAACAATGTTGGATGGCAAATCTCCAGACGTTTACATCTTACAAGACTAAACCAATCTCTTCTGAATGATTCCCTTCACCTCCATCCTCTAATGACCAACTAAAACTGAATGAATCTTATGGAAAAAAAAGACTACAATTATTTTTCAACATACTTAGCCCATCTTATATTTCCCCTGGAATGTCAAAGTTCCAGTTCCCAATCTAATACCATATATAATGCTACTTTTTTAGTCATGGCACCCATGCATGAGGGTAGCTGCTACATGTAACACATGGTCTTGAAGGAAGAATGCTGTGCTCAAATTAAGGTAGCCCTTTAATATTTATTTCTCATAGTACCCAAAAATGTTTCTTTTGGAAATATGACTACAGAACGACCAAAAATGTCTGAGCTATTTAGCCGTCTGACAGAATACAAGGAAAGAGGGTCCAGAAACAGAAGCTTCCTGGGGTTTCAAAAGGATCAGTAAATTTTAAACTATTATTAATCCAAAATAGCAAACTATTATTTATTATTACAATTAATATAGACAGTAAAATTACCGTTTGGGTTGGTTGTAAGGATAAGGACCCCTATTAGGAATGACATGAGGTTCAACAATTAAGGTTTTTGCCTCTTCAGTATCTTCATCTTCACCATCTGCATCTTTCCTTTTCTTCCCTTTTCCACTCCTTACTGGAAAAGTTATCCTACAAGATGGAAAATCTTTGTTCATTTTTACAATTAAGTTTACCAAGCACCTTCCTTGTGCATGACATTGTATGGAGGATAATCAGATCAGAAAGAAATATTTATGTCTTAAAGGAACTCACTATCTGTACATATATTCTGAAAAGAGTAGACTTAAAAGCACTAAAATGTGTGTTAATGGTGTTCAGATTAGAAAAAGTCAACTGATTAAGGGAGAATCAAAGAAGGAGCATTTCTATAGTTATATCCATGCACTATGAAGTGCTTTACACACTGTCCCTCCTTAAGTAAGAAAAGGCTTCATGGGAGAGATGGCATCAAAGATGAGTTTCAAAGAAATTAGACATACAAACATGGAAGGGAAGTTATTCTGGGAAGAAGTAAGACTACAGTTTCAAGTACAAGTGGCCAGTTTTGCCAGAACGGTTACAGTAGAGAAAATAAGGCTAGAGAGACAGGCTGGAGCCCTGTTAGGAGACTCTTGGAGTATCAAACCTTTAAGGCAGAAGTTCTTTTTCTTTTTTTTTTTTTTTAAAGATTTTATTTATTTATTTAAGAGAGAGAGAGAGAGAGCACAAGCAGGGGGTGGGGGGCAGAGGGAGAGGGAGAAGCAGGCTCCCTGCTCAGCAGGGCTCGATCCCAGGCCCCTGAGATCATGACGTGAGCCAAAGACAGACACTTAACCAACTGAGCCACCCAGGTGCCCTAAGGCAGGGCAAAAGTTTTTAGCCTGGTGTTGGAACACCTCAGGAGGTGAGGTCAATGAATACATTAAAATTAAACTAAAAAAAAAAAAAAAAAAAAAAGAATTCTCTATGTGCGCTTTTTCCATGTAATAGAATTCAGGGAAGAGTGATGAGTTGCTGCTTCAGGTACTTTGTTCCATTTCTACTCAAAATTAAAACCAAAGCTCCTTTAACATGAATTATAACTATATTGTGAATATTTAAGTTTTGTGAAAGCAAGTAAGCTTAAAAGAAAAACAGAATTTTTTCCCTGAAAACAAAAGAAAGTTCAACATCCCATGACTATGTCCATTAATTAGGAAATATACCAGATTATACATAATAGACAAAGGCATATTTCTTTAGTCAAATACTATAAATTATAGTTAATAGTTATAGTTAATATATAATGCTCTTCAGACAACAAGCATTTACTGGTCCCTGTTAGACGTGAGGCTACTTTTATTATGGTCTCTTTTTTTTTTTTTTTTTTTGAAGATTTTATTTATTTATTTGACAGAGACACAGTGAGAGAGGGAACACAAGCAGGGGAAGTGGGAGAGGGAGAAGCAGGCTTCCCACCAAACAGCGAGCCTAATGTGGGGCTCGATCCCAGAACCCTGGGATCAGGACCTGAGCAGAAGGCAGACGCTTAACGACTGAGCCACCCAGGCACCCCTACTTTTCTTACGGACTTAAAACAGTTTTCTGTACTAAGAAACGGAGTCAAATAAAATAAATTTATCCCAGTCATTATATGGTGAAGGTAAAGACTGCCCAAACAAAATCAAGATATTCAAAACTTTAGCTACAGTCCAATGGCCTATCTCACACAGGCTACAGAAAGCTTGAAAGGAGTATGTCCAGTTCTGACTTTACCTGAAAGGGGGTATCTGTAGAGCTGGGTCATCCACAGTTACTTTAACATTATGACCAGGAAAGCTGGTTTTTAAATGCTCAATGGAGAGAAATGTATCATTGAAATCAAGAGTGGCAATCTGATTGGGCATTTTTGAATAATGTGCACTACTTGGATCCCCATAACCTAAAATGATGTCATGCAGCCAGTCAGGTACCACACAATCAGTATTCATCAGGTTCCGAATGGTCTCCAGCACAGCCTGTCAGTGAAAGGACAGAAAAGGGTTGTGTCAAGAAGCCATCTCAAACATTTGCACTTCACTGGAATGCAGAGCTGGCTGCACTAATCCAGAATTCCCGAGTGTTTCAGGGCAAGAAGCTATTTTCTGCTGACAGGTGCTTGGCTAGACTAAATCAACAGCTATATTTTCAGCTGATACCATACACTGAGTTAAACAAAAGACCAAACTTAGCAAGGACAGTTTATCCGTTAGGAGTTCATTTAGACAGAATGTCATAAATGAGTTCATCACTTGACTCCCGTTGGGTAGAATGAAAACCTAATCAGGACTACACAACAACAAGAAAATATTATAGAACAAACCCTTAAAGAGGATGCTTCCTCTTAGAAATTCCTGGAGTCTTCTCCTCTTTATATTCCATAGTTCCTCAATGTTAAGATGACACACAACCAGAAGCATATTAATATATGCCTCAGTTGTGAAACATCTCATAGTTTAAAAATATTAAAATTAACAGAAGAAATAAAATTAGAAATTTTAAATTAAAAATAGACAAAAAGATAAAAGTGAAATGTCAAATAAATTTCAGAATAAACATTCTACAATAAAAAGTCACTATAGTTATTAACATATACATTGTCCAAATTACCAAAACTCAAGGTAAACTTTTAGACTTTCTAATAATTACTTCGAGAAAGTGCTCTATCCCATATATGGAAATCAGAAGGCTAGGCTATTAATTACAAAGAATAAAATAACAAAACCAACCATTTTTATGTTATAAATGCTATACACTACAACAGGACAACTAAGTAACAGCACAGTGTATGTTTGTTTTTTTTTTTTTTTAAAGATTTTATTTATTTATTTGAGACAGAGAGAATGAGAGAGACAGAGAGCACATGAGAGGGGGGAGGGTCAGAGGGAGGAGCAGACTCCCTGCAGAGCAGGGAGCCCGATGCGGGACTCGATCCCGGGACTCGATCCCGGGACTCCAGGATCATGACCTGAGCCGAAGGCAGTCGCTTAACCAACTGAGCCACCCAGGCGCCCCAAGCACAGTGTATGTTAATCACACTCTTATCACATCACCTTGTTTTATTTTCTTGCACTAATCACTACCTGAAATTCTCTTATTCATGTACTTGGTTACCTGTTTATCATTTGTCTAATCCCCACTAAAATATCATTTCCATGAGAGCAGGGATCTAGGAAGTTTGACTATGAGATGGGCAAATCACTGGATGGACAGATAAATGAGTATGTTCACATAATGATGGATAAAACAAGAGCTCTACTCTCTAAGAAAATTAAATTTTTAGTAGGGAGATGAAATATGTCCTTAGCAATGACACAAAGCAGCAGAATTTGGTCCACAATACAGAGTATTACAAAATACAATGAGAACACAGTTCCAAGTAGGCGAGAGATGCACGCAGGGAAGACTTTCGACCTTAGGAAAGGTTTCATGGAGGAAAGTGGCATTTCAATCTAGCTCAAAGCAGAGGATCTGCGAAGGAGCTGTGGTTTATTTCATCATTAATGGAAAGTCAAAGAAATGTTCTGAGAAGCTGACTGAAATGATCAGTGGAGGCATATGAAAAACAGGTGACTGACTAGAAGGAGAACAGAGCTAGGGCAGAGGAAACGATTTAGTGCAACTATTCAGGCAAGAAATAAAACATCCAGGTCAGAACAGGCACTGTACGAACTGGGAAAGAGAAAAGGAAATAAGGGATGCTGCCCAGGTATATAATAAAACACTGAAGACACCAAAAGAGCATTTGTCCTTTTCCCAAACACAGGAAAGTTAATCACTGCCCCTGTTTCTTGGATTGGAATCTGAATGCCTCTTTTGACCTCCCATGACACTTTTTTGTTGTTGTTTTTTAAAGTTTACTTTTTTTAGTATACACCGAACGTGGGGCTAGAACTCACAACCCTGAGATCAAGAGTCGCATGCTCTTCGGATTGAGCCGGCCAGGAGCCCCTTCCATGACACTTTTTTTTTTTTTTAAAGATTTTATTTTATTTTTTATTTATTTGACAGAGAGAGAGACAGCCAGAGAGGAAACACAAGCAGGGGGAGTGGGAGAGGGAGAAGCAGGCTTCCCGCCGAGCGGGGAGCCTGATGTGGGGTTCGATCCCAGAACCCTGGGATCATGACCTGAACTGAAGGCAGATGCTTCACGACTGAGCCACCCTTCCATGACACTTTTATCTGCATCCTTCTTATGACTTTTGGCACCTTTTAACATTTCATGGTAGTTATTTGTTTATATTTTTAACTTCCCTTATTAGTAGTCTAAACTCCCTAAAAATATAAGCTGTGTCTTACTCATCTTTATTGGCTCCATACAACTTAGCACAATGCCAGACACATGCTGGGCATTAAATAAAATGGTCAAACGAATGAACATAAGGAAGGAACTTTTTTCCATTTTTAGTTAAGTGACTGAAATTCAATCATTACTGAGAAACAAAACAGAGACAAACAAATGAGACCCTGCCCTCATAGACCCTGCATTCTAATGGTAAAGTCAGATAAATAACAAATATACAGTCACCAGGTACAACAAAACTGTGAGGAGAAATGAAGACAGTCGGATTAAGAATGAGAAGAAGGGGAGATGCTACTTTAGGTAAGGTTTCCAGAAAAAAGCTTCTCTTAGGAGTTAACATCTAAGCAGAGTTGCCCACGTGCAGTGAGGGAACGAACCAGGTAAATACCTGGGAGGAAGACTGTGTTGGTAGAGGGAACACCATGGACAAAGGCTTGGATTCTTAAAGAGCAGCAGAAAGGTCAGCACACCTGGCATGGAGTGAATCAGGAAAAGGTGTTAGAAAATGATGTTGGGAGAGGTGGCCAGAGGACAGATAATGAAGGAGCCTCTTGGATTACAGTAATAATTTTCTACTGCGAGGGGAAACCATTAAAGTGTGTTGAACAGGGTACCAAGGCATAATTCATATTCTATCACTATGTGGAGAATAGCAGAAGGGGAGGGGCCGTCAAGAATGGAAGCAGGGATGTAAGACATGAAGGTGTCTTGGATGTGGCGTCAGTGGAGGTGGTGAGCTAACCAGACTGACTGATGGCCTGGATGCACAGTGTGAGACAAAAAGAAATCAAGAATAGTTCCGTTGTTTTGTCTTCAACTATAGGGCAAAATGGGGAATAAATTCCTTTGTATGTGAAGTCTTCTTTTTTTAATCACAAGAACAGGGGAAAAAAAAGGTAATAAACTGATAATGCATAAGAAGCACTATGTTTTGGGGGGAGAGAAAAAAGAAATGTACCTGTGCAGAAGGTAGTGTTACCAAATGCTAAAACCATTCAATGTTTACGTTTTATAATATAGTAGTTTCAGATAATTGAGAAAATCTTCTATCAAAACTCTTATCTCCGTTAAGTTATAAAAGTAAAATTCTCGAGCCCCAAACCTCCCTTTTCCTGCTAATGAGTAAAACACATTATATCATAAAGTAATTCTGAGCTACAGGGTTTCACATCTGTATTCATAAAGTGATTTGGAAGTACACTTACTTTTGATTTAAAAAAAAAACTCCCAGGAAACAAATAAACAAGCAGTTTCCTTTACCTTATACTTGCTATCCTGAGCATCTAATATACAAAAAGCAAGGAAGGAGGCTGACCTGGATTAATTTATATTGTAAGTTTCTAAACTCATCGAAAGACAAAATAGATTTAGTAAATAAATTTTCTTAAGTTTTTATATTTAGTCTACATGTTAATAATATAAGAGAATTATTTAGAACCAGAATAAAAGCAGTGATCATTTCCCTAACAAAACATTCTTTTACCCAGGATCTATGTATTTATGTTTTAGAAGTTACTCAAATTGGACACAGTACCTTCAATTATATAGCCTAAAAATTACCTTAAAGTTATTTTCCTTTGGTTTTCTCCTCATTATGATATTGAAAGTTTCATACACATCTTCTGCTCCATTTTGTATAGTATTGGTCATATCTTGTTGATACTGGTTTGGATCCAAGAACACTCTAAATGTCCTTGACTCTCCTCTAAGATTGGGTCTTGGCTCAGGTCCTAGACATTTTGAAAAAGTTTGATAAGTGAAATATATACTTTTCAAATATCAAAGTAACTTAGCAGTATTCCTCTTCTAGAAATGATGAGTAAATTCTCCACACTAAACCCCAGTCCTTCCCCTGACTAGAACGTTTCCCACTCATCCATTTCAAATGCCTAGAAGCTGAAAATATTTTCTCCTTTCCCTAAATTCTTCCTATTTCTTTCCCAGAAAAATGTTTGTGATGTAATGTTTATGATGCAGTGCCATGGACTGCAATTGTCTGTATATGTCCTCAACCAAAATAAGAGCCCTAGCAGTCAAACAACTTTACTTTTGTCAGTTATTCAGAGCTCCTATTACTTAGCTTACCTAGCGTAAGCACTCGACTGATCACTCTTTTCATCCTTCCCCATTCCATTCCTAATATCACCAGTGTGAAAGGAAATTTCATATACTAATAGCTGAAAGCTGAGAGGCTTTTTCTTGCCCCTTTGCCTCGTCTCCTTACTTTTGTCTTAGCCCTCTAACGCCAGTCCCAATATGTGGCCTTACGTTTATTCCACCTTTCCTATTTTCTTTTATTTTAGCAGTAAGGTCAGCTTAATTACCAGCACTTGTAGCAATGGTGCAACCTTAAAATGACAGGCAGTAGAAGTCAATTCAAGTTCTGAGAGAAGTTTAGTAAACAAATTGGGAAATAAGCACTGGACATAGATGCAGTTATAATTTAACAGTAAGTGTAACAAGAATGTCAGGACAAGATGAAGAATTTCAAAGAAAAGTCAATGATAAGCCTAAGAAATCAAAGAGCTGACAAACCCTGTAAGGCGGTATTTCTAAATGGGGTAATGTTTGCATGTTAGGTATGACGATTCCTTCTACAAGGCAGCTCTGTTTAAATTTCTTTTCTTTTTTTTGAGAGACAGTGGGGGCACGTGTGCGCGTGAGTGGGTGATGGGAAAGGGGCAGAGAAAGAGGGAGAGAGAGAATCTTAAGCAGGCTCCAGACTCAGCACAAAGCCTGATTCGGGGCTCAATATCACCACCCTGAGATCATGACCTGAGCTGTAATCAAGAGTCAGACCCTAACCAACTGAGCCCCCAGGCGCCCCAAGGCAGCTCTGTTTAGATGTTTAGCATCCCTAGCCCCCATCCATCAAATGCCAATAGCTCACCATCCCCTACTCCTACCCCGGGCACAGGACAAGATAAATACCATCATACATTTCAAAATGCAGGGTAGTGCTATTCCCAATTGAGAGCCACTGCTACAATGAATCAAATCAATAAAACTTAAGAAGGAAAAATTAGACAAATATGTCATAAGAAGTGTTTAGAGGTTTTAAAAAAGCAATACTGTAAAGTATTATAAAAGGAAAGTTTTAAATAAAGGTAATTTCAAAAGATCCTGTCCTTTTCAATATCTAACAAAAAGTTTAGAAACCATATTATTTCTTTCTAAAAGTGGGTGCTAGGTACCTTACATATATTTTATATATAATTCTTTGTGTTGATTTAGTATGTAAATAACTAAAAAATACTACCTAAGATGCAAAAAGAAAAAAGGCACAGAACGTTATCATGTACACACACGCTTTCAAACTACAGCTCGCCATACCGTCTTCAATGACACGCCCTTTATCATCCAGCATGCCCTGGATTTCACAGCCTCTCACATAAACCAGGCCAATCTGCTCAATAAAAGGTCTCCTCCGGTCAAACTTAGTACCATAAGGTTTTGTGGGCCGTACAGTAATTAAAAAACATACATCATGCTTACGAAGACCTGGTAAAACATAAAGACATTTTCACTTATTAGAATATCATTGTTTTTAGTCCTTTGATGGCAAATTCTCATCCTTTTTAAGAGATATAAGAACCATGTAAAGTACCAGAGGTGATCAATGATTATATTTGCATTGTAATATAATTATGGGTTTTCCTATAATCTTTAAAATTCAATGTTTGACAGGAATAATTAAAGTGAAAATTTCTCTTTATATTAAAATTATAAACTTTTATGCCATGAATACATTACTGAATAAGCCCTCCAAGTCATGTTACAACTCCAAAATTGGATGCTCATAATTCTTATTTTTAGCATTCTTAATAACTAACTGAAAATATGGTTGGCATATAATCCATCTATATCATATTCAGCAGGTTTCTAACATCAGTTTAAACTATCCATCACTATCAGTCCAACAACAGTCTAACTGCATTCCCTGAAAGAGGTCAACTCAAGAATAATTCATCAAAGCACAAAAGCATTGTTTACAGATACCATATTGAGAACATGGTTGAATATATATAGTTTCATTTGGCAAATAAAAATTTTATTAAGTAAATGTCCAGAAATAGGAAACTTGTACCAAAGTCCATAGCTTCTCAGTCATTAGACCCAATACTGGACTCAACTGGATCCCCAGCTCTATTATAAGTAGAGACATGGGAAGACAAGCGACATAAATTTAGATCACATATCCATGTAATGTCATACCACTTAATCTTCATTGCTTTCCTGATTTGTTTTGTTAGCCACTGTAGGACATAAATGCAAACTTAAATAGTCTGCTTGCTCATAACCGTGGTAATAAGATATACAACTAAATCAAATCAGCAATGTCAGTGTGTAGCTAACAGTATTGGGACCATTCTCAGTATGGACTGGGGTTTAAGTGTGCTAGCAATAATTGCTCTGATTCATAATAATGACTTTATTGTTTACTTCCCAACAAATTAGAAGCAGGAGAAGCAACGAAAACTACTACCAAGGCAGATGATTTCACTGTGGGACATCTCAGATCTACATTAAAAAAACCCTTATGTAACAGTGAGCTCAACTATTTTCTCCCTTCAACCATTTGTATCCATTCCATCCTGGCTGTGCCTTCTGGAGCAGAATCCAGCATTTCTGTGTCCTTAATTCAGTTTCCTTAATTTTAAATGGGGAAATGGAGAAGATATGGGCCTGAACATCATACCTTTTTGAAGGAACAAGAAGAATGTTTTATATATTTAGCTTAAACTCTTTAAAACTATTGTTTCTACAGGACAATATTCATTACTACTTCCAGAACCTCCCTCTCATTTTTTGCCTCCATTTTCTATTTAGTTACTCCATCTGTGATCAACACAGGGAGTGAATTTTGGCTCTGGCCTCCCAGAAAACACTTTTCTCCCCACCATGCCCCATATTATGAATCACTTGTTCCACAATACCCTACTGTTCCCTCTCTTGCCCATCAAAATTTATCCATTACATTTCTCATTCTGTCAGAGGCCTATATTTAAAAGAATGAAAGGGAAAAAAAAGACTGTTTAATGTCCTTCTGATAGAAGTCTCCAAAGTAATGAAGGAAAGGAGTTTAGGTAACTGTGTAAAACAGTGTTTATTTTAATACTTTCTTAAATGCCAAAGGTAGTAAGTATAAAACCTTCTCCGGCAACTTAATGTCTCTCTTAAGATTTAGCAACAATAAAGATATACAGTACTCTAGATGTGTAATGCACTAGATTAGATTGGAACTCTTCTGAAGGATCCAGGAATCATAAAAACAATCTGTCACAAACTATACCCACTACAGTGGCCATTTGTTAAACATGTGGCCAGCTTTGCTGCTGGATTCCTTCAGAATTACTGGATAAACGTATCATATAGTCCCTCTGGTTATAAACAGCTATACTGGGAGCAATAATTTCTGACAACTGACCCATTCAGGGACTATCCCTTTCCTTCTGGCATGCCAAGAAGGTGGAAGGAGATAAAATCTACCGGCTACTGTTTCTCACAACAGGACAGCAAGTCAGAGCTCTCACAGACAGCTGGGAGAAAAATATAAAGTGCCACTTAAAAATTAGGTCATGTGTCAGTTCTGGCACAGGTGTTATCAATGTTTTCAGTCTTTACTTGGCTTAGTAACTCTGAACAAATCTGCCTCTAAATAAAATTCCTTGTGACACAGAACTCCTGCCCCTAAAATCTTGCCTAGGAAATAACAGGGGAAATAACTCATCTAATTTCTCTGCATCTATTATTTATCCTTGAATACACTTAATATCACTAATTCTTTACCTAACTTCCTCCCTTTGGTACAAATAGTTAAACTATTATTATTTCTTTCTGAGATGTTTTATGAGATCCCCTTAAATTCCTTTTGAGTTTGTCTAATTTTGATTTTGTATCTTTATTTTCCAGCAACTGTATGCATCCCTATTCTCTTCACTTTGGTGACTTTTCTCTCTTAAAACACCAATTTTCTTTACTAGCTCTGCATGTGTGCAGGTTATGTGTGGTTTTCCTCCCTTTCTTTAGTGAATAGTAATATTTTGATTCTTTTTATACTGATCCTACAAATTCATAAATATTGTCTTACTAAATTTGGGATTTAAAGAGGTCCTCTCAGCTTTGCAAACTGCAATTTTCAAAATACTGTGATGATATGCATGCTATTTTATACTTTTTACTAAAGTATTAAGACATTTAATTGTTCTTGTATGTTCCTTGATATTTTTACTACTAGTAATTATAAAGACAATTTTTAAAGATAAATTTCATAAACGTTTAGAAAGGTATTGCTTTCTAGGTAAAGCAATAGGTAAAAGTGCTCTGCCAATTTTCTATACACTAAAAAGGCAAAAATGTAACTTAATTTTTTGAAATACAAAATTACCTTCCCATTCATCTTTGATGTGATCTCTGACATTCAGATTGATGGTAACATCCGCACGAACTCTGGTTGGCCAGTTTTCACCTATGTTGGGCTTGGCAACCTCAACTACAGTGAAAGCCACGATAGGCTGGGCCATTCGTGCCCAGCCACCAAACACTACACCACCATACTCAGATTGCCTGAAAACCAAAGAAGTGCATGATTACTCAAACAAAAAAATGACTTTTCCCCAACTTCTGGTCAAGTAAAATTAGTAAGGAGGAACACATATTTAGCTACTAAGCCCTGACATTAGTAACTCTTATTACTAAACTTAAAACAAAAAACAAAACAAACCAAAAAAACAAAGTCCCAATATATAAGGAATATATTCAGTAGAATGAACACGCAACTATGGTCCAGTAAAGAAAGGGAAGTAGAGAAGAATATCTCCCCACTACACACACAGGAAAAAAAAAGGTAACTCTATATACAGAGAGCGGAGGCATTTGGCCAAAGAACAATCTATCCCAGGGCTCCTGGGTGGCTCAGATGGTTAAGCGTCTGCCTTCGGCTCAGGTCATAATCTTTGGGGTTCTGGGATTGAGGCCCTCATTGGGCTCCGCATCGGGCTCCTGGCTCAGCGGGGGGTCTGCTTCTCCCTCTCACTCTGTGCTCTCTCAAATGAATAAATAAAATCTTAAAAAAATAATCTATAATAATAATAACAGAGTAATCTAGATTATAATAATGTAACAATAATTCTTATCCTTTTCCTCTCTTCATCAATATAGTCTCAACTCCTTATATTTTATGTATTTCGATATTTCTATAAGCTGTTTTAGAATAAGCTGGAATTTTAAAAATTAAAAACGAACAAATGATAATTATCTACACAAATGCTTGCTTTAGGGCATAATATTTAAATCATTTAAAAGATACTGCCATGGATTGGGGGTAAAGATAATCAAGCTAGTTGTAATAACCAGAATCACTAACATTCAAATACCCATTCATTCTTCTTATGTTAGTCTAACTGGTGTTCTAGATTTTACACTGTTATCAGGGAAATCTATAACGTAAATACTGCAGCAGCACTCTGAAACTGGAAAGTACTGCCAAAAATGACATACTTACACAGATAAAGACATACTTACACAGATACTTTACCCCCCAGGTAAAGGCTTTGTGTTATAAGAAAAAAATTGTAGAACTTCACAACATCAAAGAGTGAAACTAATTAAAATAAAAGTTCTGCATCCAGTGACTTGCTTAGTACAGGGAGTTCCTAAAAGGTATTACCTTGTGTCTAAACCCTTTTGTAATAACTATTACCTCCTCCATTTTTTACACTTTTACCACAGTATAGCTTACATACCATAAAATTCATTCACTGTAAATGCACAATTCAATGATGTTTTAGTAAATGTGCAGAGTTGTGCGTCCATCACCACAATCTGAGAACACTTCCATCCTATGCATAAAAGATCCCTCTCATTTGACTACAGTCAATCCTGTTACTACCCCCAGGCAACCACTAATCTATTCTCCCCAACTGTTTTTTCTTCCCTTATAAAATCTACCTGCAACATGAAGGATTAAAAAGGATAGATTTCTGCCCCTCATAAATACTTTCTCCCTTACATTGCTCAGTGGTTTCAGCAGCCTGAATACATGATCATTAGTACCAAGCTCTGAGTAAAATTTATGCCCCGACTTTTCCACCTTCAGCACATAAGAAACAGATAGAAGCCTGGCCTCTTTTTAGATCTCATTATTTTTAAAAGCCTTCAGTGATGGGCAATTAGGAATGAAAATCTAGAAAAATTTTTAATCACAAGTTAACTCCCAAAAGTGACATTTTCTTTCCCTTAGCAGAAAATAATGTAAGTTAAAAAAAATGTCCTTTATTAATAGACCATAGAACTCTTAAGTATTTTTGCTTTATTTGGCATTTAAGTAAAATATAAGTGAATTCTATTTGATAAACTGCTAGTTAGTAAATCCCTAGTTTGCAAAATGGCCAAAATTAGGTCCAGAATATAAGCATGTAAACCCAAGGTTAACCATAAACTGAAAGGAAGCTTTCTGATCAAGCACTCCCTGGGGGTCCAAACAGTGGGCAATAATTCCAGCAAAACTGTGGGCAGAGATGATTAGCCAGCAAGTATACAAACCTCACAGTACTAGCCTGCCTACTGACTCAACTGATTATTAAGTCAAAAATATTTTATGTTATGTTTTATAGTCTCACCCAGAATAACTTTTCACATAATAACTAATTAAAAAATAGAACTGTGTATGAAATAAAATGTGGAAATGAAAAAAACAGATCATAATCATAGTGTCCATGTAGCTCTCTGTAATTAGTAAGGAGAGAAGCCTGGAAGATACCTGAATCTGTTCACATTCAAAAACTGTTAAGCTTTTCATACAGAATGCAGTATAATTGTATGTGTATGCATAGTGTGACCAGAATATAATAAAATATAAGAATTTTACTAGTTTATAGTCACTTGTGATATATAACTTACCCTCATCAATTCTACACGTAGAATGAAATAGTGAATGAAGGGCATTTACCTCATGTCTAAATCAGTCATGTCTCAAAAGCAAAACGGACCTTCACAAATCTCATAATGCAGAGCTGCCTACAATAACTAGAATGAAAGTCTTTTCTTAGCTAGAAGAATTCCAGACATGAGCTAGCAAGTGGGGAGTTGAGTTTAAGCAGAAGACTTCCTCAAATAAAGAGACCTACTCAACTGGCCCCCAAAGTAAATCCTGATGGTTTAGTCAAGGTAATCTATGGAGGGAGGACCAGGGAACACTTTGCAACGTTCAATTCCATGTGATGCTCAGCAATGCTCCTCATCTCTTGCCAGGTTCCTGGGATAGGCTAACTGAAATACTGGTGACAGCCATAAGAGCAGCTGGGGTAGTAGAAGACCTCCTTATCATAAGCTCCCAGGACTTGAACCGTTGTCCTAGTAAAGGCCTGCTGGTCAGCCCATACCTTCCCTCTTTACCCTTTTGCTAATGTCCACCCTACTCTCCCCTCTACATTTCTCCCCCCACCATCCTCCAAGAATGAGACCTCTCCTCCCTTATCCCCAGTCCCCCAGCACCACACCCAAGTACCCAGATACATATTTTATGTTTTAGCACTTTTAGTATACTCTAATCCACATTAGAGAATTTCTCAAAGAGTAAATATCTCATATTTTGGAGGGCATCTTCACGCCAGGCATACTATTTCTAAATACACTTATGAGGTTTCTGACAGAGGTTATATCAGTCACTGTTTGCACCTCTTCATTACAAGTGGAACCGATTTACTAACCATGGCTTCATTCTGCTGACACTATCCTCGATGTCCTGCCTAATTTCATAAGTTGATTCTAAGCGGAAGAGATTAAAATTCCTTAAGAGGTAATCATGAAGAGTCAAAAACTGCAAATTCAACTTGGGAAGAGCCAGACAACCTGAAAAAGAAAACAGCATCCACATTTGAATTATTCTTTTAATCAGACAGCTGTGCTATGTATAAAAAATGCACTACAAATTTGCTTAAGAGTTTAATGATGTCTGAAATATAGCATATTTGATAAGGTTCTATTTTTATTTTCACACAGAAATTGAAAAACCAAGTTAACAAATGCTATCCATTAAGAGTTGGGAAGGAAGGATAAATCTCATTAATACATATAACCGTGCATCAATGATTCAGATACAAACAGGCTTCTCAAAAGTATCTGAAGATACTTACAATTAATATAGTCTCAAGTAGTTTAAAAATTCTTCCTTTACCCCCTCACTTATATTTGGCAAAGCTTGAAGTAAATAGTGACCATAAACTAAGCCCATGACAAATTTACCATGAAAGCTAATTAGTTAGTATATTACAACATATTAATCTATCTCCAATGAGCACTATTGTGCTCTGAATCTCTGCCTTTTGGCTAGGCTTTAAGGATAAGGTATTCATTGTATACTATTCCTGGAGTTACTTCCCTTCTCTGACTATATTAATGAACAATATTCTTTCTAATATCTTCACTAACTGCTCTTTCCCTTGGATAATAAGTGAATAAGCATTTGGCTGCAATACCAAAAAGGTTAAAAAAAAAGAACCTCAAAGTAAACACATTTTACTGGAAAATCATAATATTTCCATCATCTGTATCCATTCTTACCAAATGGTAAAGAATATCAATGCAAAAAAAAATTTCACATCATTTATGTTAGATTCTGATTTATAATCTAACTCAGTATCTTTCAGGCCAGAGGCTGAGGGAAAGTGTCTCTTTAGACAGCATCATTTTATTAAAAAAAAAAAAATTAAAATGTGACTATTTTGCAACTGTCATTGAATTAACAAATCTAGCCATTAAGCAGCAATGGCTACTTCTATCACACACACACACACACACACAAACAGACATTCTGTGCATCTGATGAAAGAATACAGCACCACCAAGAATCCTGCCAGAGAGAAAACCTCAGCCTGACCAAGCCTCTGCATTCAGCTGCCAATCTGCAAGAAAAATAAAGAGCAGAGAGACATACTCAACTGTACACTGAGTAGTCAGTTAGAAAAAACTAGACTGTGGGAAACTATACAGATCAAACAATTTGGGTTCTTCAAAAGAAAAGGAAGGCATGCAGAGGGCATTTGTGAAGTAAAAGACATTTTAAAAATGTACAAGATTGACTATCACACATGGATGCACAAGTAGGTGATAAAACTATGAAGAAATATATAGTGATTGCTATCGAAGTCAAGAAATGGTTACTTTCAGGTGGAGGGAGAAGCAGTACTAGGAAGGAGCTTACAGGAGGGTTCTGGGATAGCTAATAAGGTGGTTATTTCCCTTATAATAATTTGTTAAGCCCTATATTTATGTTGTGTGGCTTTCTATATTTGTGTTTATTTTCTTAAAAAGGCTCAAAATGAGGGCATAAAATTTTACAAGGATTTTCTTTACAATTCTTAACTATATCTTTTTAAATATCTGTACCAATTTCACACTTATTTTCTCTTCTTGGGAGCTAGAAGCAGTCTGCATAAGCATTCAGTATTAGCTTTGATCTTTGCCTATTTATGAGCATCAGATATTGAGCCCCTAAAACACAGTGCCATCCACGGTCCCTAAAGAACAATGGCATCACATAGCCAAATATCTGAAGACAGCTTTATTACAGTTAAACCATTTGGCAACTAATATTGTTCTGAAATACTTTCCTTAACCTTCATTAATTGCAGGTGGGAAAGAAGAACAATATTTTATATACTAAGCAAGTGTGTTTTAAACTCAGAGCAGCATCACTGGATAGCACCAAAAGCTAGATGAAAGACTATGTACACATATTTAAGGACACATAAGCTCTGTACTGACAAGACAAAATACTAAGCGATATGTGCCTTTTAGGAACTGATTAGACAAAGAGTTAGATGTCATACATACATGGTCATAAATGCTTTTAGCATGAACAAATTAGAAAAGTGAAAAAACAAGGCATTGACCTTTGTAAGAATAAAAAAAATATGAAGACTGCCTATTCTGAAATCTAGCACAATTTTGGTGCACTGGCTTTACTGAAGTTATGGATACGACTTCAGGATACAACTCTGAAATATCCGTTTTTCTTTTAAATAAATTACCACTGGTGATGTCTTTAAAATAGCCAAACTTCTCATAATGATGCCATTGTTCAAAAAATTTCCTTAATTTTTTTTTTTTAAATATGCCTTCAAAATATGTCAGAATGTACTTCAGCATATACTCAATTGTGACAAATTCTCATCCTTAGTGGATGAACAAAAGCATCTAGGAACAAACCTGTTGAAATAGATACGTAAACCAGGGAATAACTATTTTTAATCAAAACGAAGGGTTTATTGTTAACTACTGACAATTTTTGGTGGTCATTAGCTGGCTTAACAAGGAATTCAAAAGAACTTCTAAAAAAGGCTTTGAAAAATAATACACTACCAAACAAAGCCTTTTACAGTGACATAATGAGAGCTATACTTCCTTCACTATTAGGTCTCCTTAAAACATAGTTTTATGCTTACAGTCATATTTTATAAAGGATAATATATGTGTATGATATATATATATCTCTCTCTCATCCTAATATATGTACACATGTGCACATCTGAGCATGTGTGTGCAGCACGCATGCACAGCACACACACACATTAGGGCATGGTTAAATTTAATAAAAATCCCTAATACTATGTATTCAAAATACTGAATAGTTTCCAGCTTTAAAACTGAACTTCAGGGTACCAGAAAATTATCCTAATGCATGTAACAGATAGGAGTATTTTCAGTTACATATGATAAATTCTAAACTAAATTTCATGGTACACCTGAATCCTGTACTCTCTGCCATACCTTCCCCAGAATAGTACTCAGTTGGGACAATATTTTCATCCCATATGATTTTCTCAGTTGGATACAAAGGCATCTGGTTCAACTGCTGAATCTGAGAAATTCGACGTTCATGACGAGATACCTAAAAGAAACAGATCATGCAGAAAGTTAGAAGCATCTTTTCTTAATCAAAATAATTTATGGAGAAATTTACCATAAAGTATGGATTGAGAAGTTTCATGTCTTTCAGTTATGGTACCACTTAATAAGAGGGTTTTTTCCCTATTTCCATTTTCTCCATAAGTCACAGATGAGAGAGGCACCAATTATGATGGGCTTTGGAATCAGGCAGATTCCAAAGTACCTCTAATTTATGAGCTATGTAAAAACTGGGCATGTTCCTTTAACTTCCCTGATCTTAGCTTCTTTTTCAGTAAAACAGATAAAAAAACTCACCTCTCAGGTTTCTTATGAAAATGAAACGGAATACTGTAAAACAGCATCAAAGTGCCTGGCACATGCCAAGACCTTAAAAACCATAGCACTTAATATTCACCAATGTTAAGCCCTAAGTCCTAGATTATAGTTTTCATTCTACTACTAATTAAACAATATGGAAAATTTTGTTTATTAAAAACCTGGGGGCACCTGGGTGGCTCAGTTGGTGAAGTGTCTGACTCTTGGTTTCAACTCAGGTCATGATCTTCAGGTCAGGAGATAGAACTCAGCACTGAGCTCCACACTCAGCGTGGAGTCTGCTTCCCCTCTCCTGCTACCCGCCCCCCCACCTCACTCAGGCTTTCTCACTCACTGAAATAAATAAATAAATCTTTTTAAACACACACACACACACACCCCTGGCCTCAGTTTTCCTTGTAAAATGAGAGTTGGCCTTTATGACCTCTATGTAGATTTCCATTGTTAATATTATAGTCATCTATCTCTAACAGAAATAAGCTTGTTACCTAATTAACATGTTAAAAAGATACACGTGGAAAATGTGTCACGTTCTCTTCAGTACAGAGAGTATTATTTTAGGAAAGAAAATAGTGTGATATCATCTAAACAATATGCATATTTCAACTTCTTTATCATAATTCAGGTATTAGAAGAATCCAAAGCCTAAGGAAATCCTTTAGGAGAGAGAGGAAATGAAAGATAATGCTGTAGCACTATGAATTTTTAAAACTGTTTTCTTTTTGGCAAAAATATTTAAATTTCATGGATGAATCTTAGCTGTCTAAGACTGTAAAAGGCACAGGATCTGCTTTATACTTAAACCTATTTTCCATTAGAAAGAGTCCTTAAAAAAAATCCTCATTTCTTTGTATAGAAGGATTTATTATTAATCCCCAAACCTGACTTACGAGAAAAGATTTCATGTTGTCAGAAAATAGGACAAGGAAGTTTTAGAAAGCACTTGTAGTCAGAAATAATGAAAAGGCAAAGACGGTGACCTAAGACATACATTTCACACAAGTAAGCATATCAATAAAAAAGTATTTTCCATACTTGAATTAAGTTAAAACTCCAAGAATCTCTCTCCAACTGTCACTTAAACACCTGTCATCAGGCTTAAAACACCTGCTACCAATAGCTTCTGGTTACTATCCCCAAAACTAGCATCATCTTCTCTATAGTAAGAGACTGTATTTTACACCCTATATTAAAAGTATGAGCTTGGAATATAAATCACAAAACTGTGTACCTATTATGGTTCCATACATGTAAAAAATGCATATACACACCCACACAGTTTATGTTTGTAGAGTTATAAAAAACAAACTAAAAACAAAAAAATTAAAACAAGGTATTTTTTTTTACTCATGCAACTGGCAGAAATTGGGATGACTCATAACATCCAATGCTGCTTAAGGAGACACACTGTAATACACTGTTGGTAGGAACATACATCTTTCAGAGGATAATTCGGCTGAATCTTATCTTTTAAATAAGCACATGCTTCAATCAAATAATTTCACTTCTAGGTACCTCTCCTAAATGTCCACACATATGCATAAACAGGCATGTGCCAGGACCACACCATTATTTATAAAAGTGAACATTGCAAACAGCTTAAATATTCAGAGTGGGGATATAATTACTCATGCATTTTATGAATTATTTTTCTAAAGCTAAAAATAAAATATTCCTATTCCTCAATTTTTCTGTGAACCTAAAACTGCGCTAAAAAAAAAAATAAATAAAACCTTACCAAAAAAGTATTAGTTTGCCCATTATTTCCCAAAATGACTGAAAAATCCGATAGAATTCTTAAACCACCAAGTCAGTGATAATTTTTCTAAATATTCCTCAGTTTTCTAATGATAAAGGTATGCCTTAATATTCAAGGTACCATATTTAAATAACTTTTAAAATAAATGGTTAGATAAATATGAATGCATACGTATTACCTGTGTCTGTGTAACTGTGACCTCTAAAAGGCAGGAATGGTGTCAATTATCAATGTATCCCTAATGCCTGAATCCAGTGCCTGACACAGAAGCTCTGCTCATTCATGTTTGCATGGACTGAATTCACGCCATGAAGCAGTTTTAAAAGGTTAAAGACTTAAGAAAAGAAATCTAATAGATAAGAAATCTGACAAAATCATATGATGATGTAATTGTGAAACAGGCAGCAATGACCTACTTAACCTTTAGCCCAGGAAAAAATTTGTATCAACCCATGTCTTTAAGAAAGGGAAAATTTAAAGAACATTAATATTTACCAGCAATTCTAGAAGAAATTCTTTATCAAAAGTTGTGTCTTCATTTTTAGGAAGAGTTGGTAACAAGCAGAGGTATGATGCCACCTGGTGGAGTGTATTTGAACTGCAGAATAAGGAATATTCGGATCAGAGTATCTTATTAACTTACTTTATTTTTGAAACACAATTTTACAGATGGCTTAAAAAATTTTACCTAGCAAATATAACCCTATGAAACTGCAGCAAATAAAAAAAATCAGCAATGAAAGTTAACCCCCTTAATGCAGGTTCTCAAAGGTCTTCTGCAAAACCCCTGTGGGTCCCTGAGACCTATTTCTAGTAAGTCTGCAAGAACGATATTTTTTTCTATTAATACTAAGACATTATTTGTTTTTTCCACTATCTTTACATACACAGTGAAAAGCAATGGTGGGTAAAACTGCTGGCATGGGTGAAGGTGGTGGTACCAACCAGGGCTCTAAGGAGCCATAGCATTCCTTACTGCCACATGCAGAAGGGGAAAAAAAGCCACTTTCATTTAAGAATGCCCTTAATGAAGTAGCAAAATTAATTTATTAATTGAAATTAAATTGCTACTTAAAATTATTAATATAATTAAATTTGGACTCTTGAATACCTGTTTTTTAAAAATTCTGTGTGACAAGATAGGAAGTACACATTTTCCACACAATTTTTACTTCAAAGAACTAATGACAAACTATGGTTATTCAAACTTGAATAAATGGCAAAAAATTTTCAAATCTGAACAAAATAAACCAATAACTTTAAGGAAAACAACTGATAGTATTTGTTACCAAAGATAAAATTGGAATTTCCAAGTGAAAAACTGGAATTCTGGAAAACGTGCATTCACCACCATGAGCTGAACAGCTTTCCATTACTTAAATATAGTTTCATCACCCTCACCAAATGCCCTCACACACTCTATCCCAGTCCCTGGTAACCACTAACCTGTTTTTGATCTCTACAATTTTGCTTGTCCCAGAAGGTCATATAGATGGAATCATACATTATATAGCCTTTTGATACTTGTTACTTTCATTTAGCATAATGCAACTAAAATTCACCCACACTGTGTGCATTTGTAATTGGTTCCTTTTTACTGCTGAGCAGTATTCCATCACACAGATGTAGCACAGTGTGTTTATTCACTCACCAGTTGAAGGGTATCTGTTTTGGACAACTATAAAGCCACTATATAAATTTCCCCACAGATTTTTGTGTGAACATAAATTTTCATTTGGGTATATCTATGAGAACACTAGATTGTATAGTAAATGCATGTTTAACTACAAGAAACTGTCACATTTTTCCGAAGAGGCACTACCATTTTGAATTCCCACCAGCAATGTGCGAGAATTCCAGCTGTTCCACATCCTTGTCAAAAGTCAATACAGAGCGTGTTTTTTAATAATTCTAATAGACATGTAATGGTATCTCATTAGGATTTAAAGTTGCATTTCTCTAATAACTAATGATGCTAAACATCCTTCTGTGGCTTACTGAAATGTATCATCTTTGGTGAAGTATCTGTTCAAATCTTTAGCTTTTTTTTTTTTTTAAGATTTTATTTATTTATTTACTTAATTGATGAGAGAGAGAGAGAGAGAGAGAGAGAGACAGTGAGAGAGGGAACACAAGCAGGGGAATGGGAGAGGGAGAAGTAGGCTTCCTGCGGAGCAGGGAGCCCTATGTGGGGCTCGATCCCAGGACCCTGGGATCATGACCTGAGCCAAAGGCAGCCGCTCAACCAACTGAGCCACCCAGGAGCCCCTCTTTAGCTATTTTTAAATTGTTTTCTTATTATTGAGTTCTGAGACTTCCAGATACCAGTCCATCACCAGATATGTGTTCAGTCAATATTTTCTCCCAGTCTGGGGTTGTATTTTCTGTTAACAATGTCTTTCAAATAGTAAAAGTTTTAAATTTTGATAAAGTCCAATTTATCAATTTTTTTTCTTTATGGATTGTGCTTTAGAAATCTATGGAAATCTTTGCACAAACCATAATCACAAAAATTTTCTCCTATATGTCCTATTAGTTCTGGTTCTGATAAGTATGTCTGCAATTCATTTCGAGTTAGTTTGTGTACATGATGTGAAGTATGTGTCAAGTTTCATACTTTGCATATAGACGTCCAACTGTTTCACCACAGTTGTTGAAAAGATTATCCTTTCTTCAGTGAGTTGCTTTGGCATCTTAGTCAGAAATCAACTAAGATATATGTCTAGTCTGTTTCTGAACTCTACTCTGTTCCAGTGATCTATATGTCTATATGTCCTTTATTCAATACCACAATGTCTTGATTACTGTAGCTATATAGGCAGTCTTGAAATTAGGTAGTGGGAAAGCTTCAACTTTGTTCTTTTTCAAAATGGTTTTGGCTAGTCCCTTTGTCCTTCTATATTAATTTTTGAATAAGCTTGTCAATTTTTAGAAAATATCCTGCTGGGATTCTGAATTATACCTACAGATCAATTTGGGCAGAATTCATACCTTAATTGAATCCTCTCATCCATAAGCAAGGCAAATGTCTCCATTTCTAAAATTAATTCACTTTAGTTGCACAGACTTCCTTAATATGGTTTCAGATACCACACTGAAACTAACATTTAAGAAACTTCCACTTGTCAAGTTGTGATATGGTATCAAAGAAAAATATTCACAATTATTTGAAAAGGCTATTAAAATATATTTCCCTTTTGCATAAGGGAATTTCTTCATTTACTTCAACTAAAACAGTATCTCACAATAAATGAAATACAGAAGCAGATCTACAAATCCACTGTCTCTGATTAAGCCAGACATTAAAGAGATTTGCAGGGGAGGAGTTAAGATGGTGGAGGAGTAGGAGGACCCTAAGCTTGTCTCATCCCTTGAACACAGCTAGATTAGTTATCAAATCATTCTGAACGCCCAAGAAATCAATTGGAGGTCTGAGAGAACAAAAACTAGTCTACAAGTAGGAAAGTGACCACCTTTTGGAAGGAGTCCCAGAAGATGAAGAGAGAGAAAAAGGGACAGAAGGTTTATTTGAACAAATTATAGCTGAAAACTTCCCCAATCTGGGAAAGGACACAGACACCAAAATCCAAGAAGCACAGAGAAATCCCATTAAATTCAACGAAAGTCAACTATCGCCAAGGCATAGCATAGTCAAATTCACAAAATACATAGACAAGGAGAGAATCCTGAAAGAAGCAAGGGAAAAAAAAAAAAAAAGCCCTTAAACTACAAGGTTAGACAGATCAGATTCACAGCAGATCTGTCCACAGAAACTTGGTGAGCCAGAAAGAAGTGGCAGGATGTATTCAATGTGCTGAATGGGAAAAAATGCAGCCAAGAATTCTTTATACAGCAAGGCTGTCATTCAGAATAGAAGGAGAGATAAAAAGAGTTTCCCGGGCAAACAAAAACTAAAGGAATTCATGACCACTAAACCAGCCCTGCGAGAAATTTTAAGGGGCCTCTGAGTGGAGAAAAAAAGACCAAAAGCAACAAACACTAGAAAGGACCAGAGAACATCACCAGAAACACCAACTCTACAGGTAACACAATGGCACTAGATTCACATCTCTTAACAATCACTCTGAATGTAAATGGACTAAATGCTCCAATCAAAAGACATAAGGTATCAGAATGGATTTAAAACAACAACAACAACAACAAAAGTCATCTATATGCTGCCTACAAGAGACTCATTTTAGACCTGAAGACATCTGCAGATTGAAAGTAAGGTATGGAGAACCATCTATCATGCTAACAGACATCAAAAGAAAGCTGGAGTAGCCATACTTAAATCAGACAAACTAGATTTTAAAACAAAGTCTGTAACAAGAGAGGAAGAAGGGCATTATATCATAATTAAGGGGTATATCCATCAAGAAGATCTAACAATTGTAAATATTTATGCCCCCAACTTGGGAGCATGCAAATATATAAATCAATTAATAATAAACATAAAGAGTTTCCTCAAAAAGTTGAAAACAGAGCTACCCTACAACCCAGCAACTGCAACTCCTAGGGATTTACCCCAAAGATACAAATGTAGTGATCTGACCCCAGTGTCCATAGCAGCAATGTCTACAATAACCAAACTATGGAAAGAGCCCAGATGCCCATAGACAGATGAATGGATAAAGAAGATGCGGTATATATATATATAATATATACATATACACACAGTGGAATGTTACTCAGCCAACTAAAAAATGAAATCTTGCCATTTGCAACGACGTGGATGGAATTAGAGGGTATTATGCTAAGCAAATATGTCAGTCAGAGAAAGACAATTATCATATGATCTCACTCATATGGAATTTAAGAAACAAACAGAGGATCATAGGGGAAGAGAGGGAAAAATAAAACAAGGTGAAATCAGAGAGGGAGACAAACCATAAATGACTCTTAATCATAGGAAAAAAACTGAGGTTGCTGGAGGCGAGGGGGGTGGGAGGATGGGGTAACTGGGTGATGGACATTAAGTAGGGCACATGATGTAATGAGCAGTGGGTATTATATAAGACTGATGTATCACTGACCTCTATCTCTGAAACCAATAATACATTATATGTTAATTAAATTTAAATTTTAAGAAATGAAATAAAAAAATAATAAACATAAAGAAAATCATTGATAATAATACAATAATAGTAGGGGATTTTAACACCCCACTTACAGCAATGGACAGATCATCTACAGAAAATCAACAAGGAAACAATGGCTTTGAATGACACAATGGACTGGATGGACTTAACAGATATATTCAGAACATTTCATCCTAACGCAGCAGTATACACATTCTTTTTGAGTGTACATGGAACATTCTCTAGAACAGATCACATACTGGGTCACTCAAAAAGTACAAAAAGATCGTGATTATATCAAGCATAGTTTCAAACCACAACACTATGAAACTTGGAAGTCAACCATAAGAAAAAATTTGGAAAGACCTCAAATACATGGAGGTTAAAGAACATCCTACTAAAAATGAGTGGGTTAACCAGGAAATTAAAGAAGAATGAAAAAAACACATGGAAGCAAATGAAAATGAAAACACAACAGTCCAAAACCGTTGGGATGCAGCAAAGGCAGTCCTAAGAGGGAAGTATATAGCAATATAGGCCTTCCTCAAGAAGCAAAAGTCTCAAATACACAACTTAACCTAACCAAAGGAAATAGAAAAGGAACAGCAAATAAAGCCTAAAGCCAGCAGAAGAAGGGAAATAATAAAGATTAGAGCAGAAATAAATGATATAGAAACAAAAAAACCCAGTAGAACAGATTAACAAAACTAAGAGAACTAAGAGAGGGTTGACAGAATTAATAAAACTGATAAATCCCTAGCCAGATATATCAAGAAGAAAAGAGGAAGGACCCAAACAGATAAAATCACAAATGAAAGAAGAGAGATCACAACCAATACCCTAGAAATACAATTATAAGAGAATACTATGAAAAATTATATGCTAACAAACTGGGCAATCTAGAAGAAATGGACACTCCTAGAAACTTACAAAAACTATCAAAACTGAAACAGGAACAAATAGAAAATTTGAACAGACCCATAACCAGCCAAAAAATTGAATCAGTAATCAAATATCTCCCAACAAACAAAGTCGTGGGCCAGATAGCTTCCCATGGGAATTCCACCAGACATTTAAAGAAGAGTCAATACCTATTCTTCTCAAACTGTTCCAAAAAACAGAAATGGAAGGAAAGCTTCCAAACTCATTCTACAAATCCATCATTACCTTGATTCCAAAACCAAAGACCCCACTAGAAAGGAGAATTACAGGCCAATATCCCTGATGAACATGGATGCGAAAATTCTCAATAAAATACTAGCAAATCGAATTCAATAGTACATTAAAAGAATAATTCACCACAATCAAGTGGCATTTATTCCTGGGGTGCAAGGGTGGTTCAGTATTTGCAAATCAATCAATGTGATACACCACATTAATGAAAGGATAAGAACCATATGATCCTGTCAATAGATGCAGAAAAAGCATTTGACAAAATAAGCATCCATTCTTGATAAAAACCCTCAACAAAGTAGGGATAGTTGGAACATATCTCAAATCATAAAGGTCACATACAAAAGACCCACAGCTAATATCATCCTCAATAGGGAAAAACTGGGAGTCTTTCCCCTACAGTCAGGAATAAGACAAGGATGTCCACTCTTACCACTACTATTTAACATAGTACTAGAAGTTTCAGCCTCAGCAATCAGATAACAAAAAGAAATAAAAGGCATCCAAATCAGCAAGGAGGAAATCAAACTTTCACTATTTGCAGATGCCATATTCTATGTAGAAAACTCAAAAGACGCCACCAAAAAATTGCTAGAACTAATACATGAATTCAGCAAAGTCACAGGATATAAAATCAATGTGCAGAAACTTGTTGCATTTCTATTCACTAAGAATGAAGCAGCAGAAAAAGAAATCAAGGAATTGATCCCATTTGTAATTGCATTGGAAACAATAAGATATCTAGAGATAAACCTAACTAAAGAAAGAGGTAAAAGATCTGTACTCTGAAAACTATAAAACACTTATGAAAGAAATTGAAGAGGACACAAAGAAATGGAAAAGCATTCCATGCTCATGGGTTAGAAGAACAAACATTGTTAAAATGTCTATATTACCCAAAGCAATCCACACATCTAATACAATCCCTATCAAAATACCACCAGCATTTTTCACAGACCTAGAACAAACAATCCTAAGATCTGTATGGAACCGCAAAAGATCCCAAATAGCCAAAGCAATCCTGAAAAAGAAAAACAACTGGAAGCATCACGATTCCAGATTTCAAGCTATATTACAAAACTGTAGTCATCAAAACAGTATGGTACTGGCACAAAACAAACACACAGATCAATGGAACAGAACAGAAAACCCAGAAATGGACCCACACCTATATGGTGAACTAATCTTCAACAAAGCAGGGAAGAATATCCAATGGAAAAAAGAGGGTCTCTTCAACAAATGGTGTTGGGAAAACTGGACAGCAACATGCAGAAGAATGAAACTGGACCACTTTCTTACACCACACACAAAAATAAATTGAAAATGGTGAAAGACCTAAATGTGGGACAGGAAACCATCAAAGTCCTAGGGGAGAGCACAGGCAGAAACCTATTGGTTGTAGCAACTTCTTACTTCACGCTGTTGGAGGCAAGGGAAACAAAAGCAATTATGAACTACTGGGACTTGATCCAAGATAAAAAGCTTTTGCAGTACAGCGAAGGAAATAATCAACAAAACTGAAAGGCAGCCTACAGAATGAGAGAAGATATTTGTAAATGACATCTGATAAAGGGTTAGTATCTAAAATCTGTAAAGAATCTATTAAACTCAACACCCAAAAAACCAAATAATCCAGTTGAGAAATGGGAAGAAGACACTTTTCCAAAGAAGACATCCAGATGGCTAACAGATGCATGAAAAAAATGCTCAGTATCACTCATCATCAGGGAAATAAAAATCAAAACCATGAGATACCACCTCACACCTGTCAGAAAGGTTAAAATTAACAACACAAGAAACAACAGGTATTAGTGAGGATGCAGAGAAAGGGGAACCCTCTTGCACTGCTGGTGGGAATGCAAACTGATGCAGCCCTTCTGGAGGACAGTTTGGAGGTTCCTCAAAAAGTTAAAAACAGAACTACCCTATGATCCAGCAATTGCACTACTAGGTATTTACACAAAGGATACAAAGATACAGGTTTGAAGGGGTACATGCACCCCAATGTTTATTGCATCATTATCAACAACAGCCAAACTATGGAGAGAGCCCAAATATCCACTGACTGATGAATAAAGAGGAGGTGGTATATATATACAACGGAATATTACTCAGCCATCAGAAAGAATGAAATCTCGCCATTCGCAACAGTGTGGTTAGAGCTAGAGTATATTATGCTAAGTGAAACAGAGAAAGACAAATACCATATGATTTCATTCATATGTGGAATTTAAGAAAGAAAACAGATGAACATATGGAAATGGGGAAAAAAAATGAGAGAGGGAAGCAAACCATAAGAAGACTCTTAACGATGGAGAACAAACTGAGGGTCGATGGAAGGAGATGGGTGGGGGATGGGCTAAATGGGTGATGGGCATTAGAGAGGGCACTTGCTGTGATGAGCACTGGGTGTTGTATGTAGGTAATGAATCACTGAATTCTACTTTAGAGACCAATATTACACTGCATGTTAACTAAAATTTAAATTAAAAAAAAAATTTGCAAAAATGCAAAACAATGCCACTCCCCACTATATATTTTTTTAATTTTGGACAATATATTTTTCATTAACACTATATATGCTAACATATAATAGGCTTTTAATTGATTTTAATAAAGTATTTAAAAATTTTCCAGTTTTAATTTCTAATATAGTGAACATAATGGCTATAATCCACATTAAAAAAGTTTTTTAGCATCCTCAATAATTTACAAGAGTATAAAGGAGCATTATGGGCAAAAATAAATTCCCCATATGGATTATGCAGCTAAACTGAACGTAAAAAAAAAAAAAATCTATGGAAGTGTTTTAAAATATAATATTTTATAATCTTATGGTGATGAAGGCCTTCTACAAAAACCATTTGTTACTGCTATAAAATGATTGACAGGATTAAAAATTTAAAACATTCGTAATAACAAAATACACCAAAACAAAGTTTAAAAGTGAGAAACTGAGAGAAAATAACTGCAACACAAACCAGACAAAATATCAGAGCATGCAAAATACATAAAGGTTTCTTTAAAAAAAATCAGTACAAGCGATGAAATACAAAATAGCAAAAGATAACAAGAAAGTTACAGAGGAAATGCAAATGGCCAGGAAAAATAGAAAGATGCTTAATTCCCCCAAGATAATCACAGAATGCAAAGTTAAACAATGGGGGTTCTTTTATTCTTGGATTGGCAAAAATGAAAGGCTAGTGTACCTACTTGGTAGAGAAAGAAATAAATCCTCATATGCTGTTGGTATAATCGATATTCCTTCGAGTCAATTATACTGCTTCTGGGAATCAGTACCAAGAATTTTTATATAGATACAGAAACAATGTTGTTCATTACTGAATTGTTAGTAAGGGCCAAAAATTTAGAAGGTAAAGATGTGTCAATAGGAGAGTGATTAAAAAATAGTACAGTTGACCTGTCCAATGGAACTTTATGCAGTTCATTAAGAGAATGAAACAGATTTTTGTGTTATTGTAAGAGTCATTATTAAATCTTCTTACAAAAATCAAAAACCAAACCAACTTTCAATTTGAAACCAGATTTGTTTCATTTTAAATAGTCAATGAACTAAATATAATTTCTCCTAAGAATTAAGGACAATGGGGAGATAACAACACAGTTAAAAGTTAGACTGCCTAGGTTTGAAATTGGAATCCTAGCTCTGCCACTTACCTGCTATTTGATCTAGGCAAATGACTTAACAATTCTGTGTCTCAGTGAGCTTATTTCTAAAATGGTACCTACTCCTCACACAAATGAATGTCTTGAGGATTATTTACACACTTAGTAGAGTGCCTACCATGTACTATAAATGTCTTACTACCATTTTCAAAAAAGTATATTAGCTAAGTGTCAAAGAATATTACTAATTTCATAAATTTTGAACACACAAAAATTTTTCTCATATTCTAATATCACATATGAACATTTACTGGTTTCTGTTTTATATTATGATAGATGGGATACCAGTTTTATGTTCTACTCTAAGAAAAATGTATGATTTAGGAAAAATGTTTAAGTTATGAAAAATACAAATTTTGCCCCCCAAAACAGAAGATCAATAATTATGTCTAAGTGACTTAAAGATACCAACTGCCAGAGAGTAGCACTAGTTTTAGCTGTCAACAGAGTGGTGCAATAAGTTACATTACTTAGTAGTGCAAAATGATTAAAAGCAAAAAGAAAATTAAAATTCAGTTTTCCTTTCATGTTGACTTACCTGAGAGGTCCAAAAAGCTTGACCAAAGATTCCCGAGTATCTACTTCTGCCACATTTGAGAGGGCAAAATCATAGAGTTCAGGGAAATGTGCAAAAGCAGCTCTCTAGAAAAGAGAATAAAATCAGTAACTAATGCCTACATATTAATACAATCAACTACAATTTATATACTACATAATAAAAATAATATTTAAAAAATATTAATGCACTTCTCTTTCTTACGCTTCTCATATGTGACCTCTGCCTTATTTAGCCAGAAGCATTCAATACAATGGGAAAAAACTAGAATTATTCCAGCAGGATTGCAAAAACAGAGTCAATGTTCAGTTTTTTCTTTCTAATGCTGTATTTTGAAGATACATGAAAACAGCCACGAAAGCCTTAGCTTCGCTGACAGGAAGGGAAAGAAAAATAAAACAAAACACTTTATTATGAAGAACTGGGGCAACAAAACTAAAAGAAAGTTCCAAGGGAAATTCCCACTGGAGAGATAGCTTGAGGGAGAATTCAAAAGCACAGTGGTTTGTGCTTTTACTTTGGAACTCTGGAAAGAAAGGACCTTTCAGGGTAACACCCCCAACCAACCATGGGGTAAGCTGTAAGAAAACAAAAATAGCAGCATTACAGTGACTGGGTAAGAGTGTAAAAGGTAGTCTTCCTTAATGTCCACGTGACACAGAGAAGATCCAGATATTTTCATGTGCCTCATAGTAGATGGCACCATAAGTTGCCAAGGTTATTGTGAGCATGCCATGAGATTACTATAGCTAATAGCAAAACGACCCTGCAACCCAAGCCTCAGTGAGTTGTTTAAGCTAGGAAATGAATGAGAGTCAGCTCTCAGGAGAACTCTAGTACCACCAAGAGCAAGGTTGGAACCTCATCAGCAAGGAGATAGCCAAACTCCTCGGGAACCATCATCATGCCTTGCTTGGTGCCAAGAGAGCAGACCACATGCCACACGAGCCGTGGTCACTTCAAGGGCAGAAGCAGAAGGACAAACACACTACTGCTCTGAGAAGAGCAGGAAAAGACATTTGAGCCAGGACTCTGTGCAGATCACTCCTCTTCCAAAATGATGAGGCTATCATAGTGCCTCCACATATCCAGATGCCATTCTGGGAAAGAAGAGGGAGAGCAGAGTGTCCTTGAGAGATAGTGGAATTGATTATGAAAGACAATATGAACTTAAGTTTGACTGAGTCTTTACCCAAAAAGACTCTTTAAAACAGAAAGAACTGAATTTCTTCAAAGTGACAAATAAAAGCTTCTTTCTGCCACCAGAAAGAGTAAGAGCAGGATGAGATCAGTAATAGAAAACAAAGGTACTTTGTTGACATAGCTGAGCTGTACTGGCAAATTTCAGTCCCATTATGGTTGTTTATTTTTAAAATGTACAAAATGCTCACACATACTTTGTCAATATATTGGAATGGTCTTTCATAAAATAAAAATGGTAAGTATATGCATCAGATTGGCCCAGTAACTGATAGAAAATTTGACTGTCAAATATCAGTATTGTGATTCTCAAGACTGAAGAGAGCCATTTTTTCCCCATGGATTCATTAGAATTAGCAATATTTAAAAAGTTCAATATGAAAACATCATTAAATTAGTACTTTCCTCTATCTGTACTACACAAAACTAAATTATTTGTGACCCAACTTGATAGAGCAGAAGCATAGGCTGCACAGCATTTCAGTTACCTGTAGAGAAGTAATTCTGTCATAGTGAATTGTGGTCATCTCATTCTCTGTCAGAGCATTTCCAGTCTGGTCGTTAATCTCAAAACCAGTATAGAACTTTAGCATGTCCAAAAGCTGAAAGGATACATTTACATTACTAAACTGTGTGAACATAAGAACAAGAAACCAGGAACAAAAACTACTATAAAGAGTAAACAAGTCCATATAACTTCTCAGAGGTGCTGAAAAACTCTGGAATGTAAACACTGCAACAAACACTTTAGAACATATCCAAACGTGTTATTTTTGTAAGAATAAAGTATGAGTCTAGTGAATAAATTATTAAAGTCTATTTCATAGACATGGTCTACTTCTACAGAGAAGAACTTAAACTGTAATCCCAATAATGAACAGACATTAAGGATCTAAGGAAGTCAAACACTAATGGAAAAAAACTACATCACTGCAAATTTATAGAACTAGACCAGTAGGGGGAACCCATGAGGTCCTTTACTTATGCCACTTAATACAGAATTTTCTGAATGAAGGTTCTGGAATTCATAATTAAAGATACTCTCCTCTATGTACTGCTTCTATTAGGGAAAAGCAGCAAGGTGAGGAAAGCTAAGATATTTATTCCTCTCATCAGTCTCCATGGCCATCAAGCCCTTTGTTTGGCCTAGTTATGGTTGCTAATGAAGGCCTGCTTTCCCTTCCTAGCAATGGCATCAAGAATCTACCGGCTGCATTCACCCCAAATCTTTATTATTCTTAATTCTAATCTATGGAAGATCAGATATGAGAATTTTAATATGTTGTAATGTATGTGGCAAATCACTAGACAGAAATTTAATAAGAGAATGAGAAAAAATATAGATACAAGATAAAAAAATTCTTGGGGCGCCTGGGTGCCGCAGTTGGTTAAGCGTCCGACTCTTGGTTTAGGCTCAAGTCATGATCTCAGGGTCGTGAGACTGAGCCCCAAGTGGGGCTCTGCGCTCAGTGGGGAGTCTGCTTGAGATTCTCTCTCTCCCTTTCCCCAGCTTGCACTCTCTAAATTTAAAAAAAAAAAAAAAAAAAAATAAGCGAATTTTTTTTTTTTTTTAAAGATTTTATTTATTTATTTGAGAGAGAGAGACACAGCGAGAGAGGGAACACAAGCAGGGGGAGTGGGAGAGGGAGAAGCAGGCCTCCCGCAGAGCAGGGAGCCCGATGCGGGGCTCGATCCCAGGACCCTGGGATCATGACCTGAGCCAAAGGCAGACGCCTAACGACTGAGCCACCCAGGCGCCCCAAGCGAATTCTTAAAAGAATATGTAAACACATAAAAATTGTATTTCCAAGTATAATCTCATTGAAAGGCAAGTGTTAGAAGTTTGTTAGAAGACTTTCCTCCTGAAAAGGAGATGTGAAACAAGAAATGTGAAACACTAATACTTCTTTCTACCCAAGGCAGCAAATGACCACTTCCATGCTATCAACTGTCTCTGTCACCATCTTATGGAAAGACAGCCATGATATTAGGGCATAGTTCTCTTGAAATTAATGCTTATCATCTATTGTATTCCACAGTGGTTACTAACATAAAATATATGAGTATGTGGGACTACATCGCCAAGATCATAATTTAGTCCAATAATAAAATCACATATGATTAACAAAAGTTCTTAATCATTCATTTTCTATATTAAGACTTGATTTTACTTTAAAATGACTAATTAGGAATTTATATTATTCAATTCAATATTTAGCAAAATTTCCTTTATATCATCCACTGGTATTAGTTTCATGGCAAAAAAAAAAAAAAAGATCAATTTAGAAATGAAAACTGTATGTAACAGTTCAGATCTATCAATGCTCACCTGGGAAAAAAGATGGCCATCCTCTTCCCTGTGAACAAGATTGGAAAGGTAACAGTGAACCAAAAGGTGGGAGTCATCCAGGATGGTATTAAACCAGCGCCTTGTGGGGAGTAGGGCCTAGAAAAAATAAACATGGCAATAAGTCTGTATGATCTCTGCAGCTAGAGGTAAAATCTACTAATTTGCTCAGAAGTGTCAATCACATACAAGGTACCCTCTAGTCTCCCAAAAGTCACGGTGCACAAAGCAAGGGGTCTGGTCAATGCCATAAGTAAAGTCAGTGGCAATGTTTAAAAATAAAATCCAGCACTGAAGAAATTTCACACATACATAGGCCAGTAGTTTTCAAACAAAATCCTATATGAAATCCCAATATGTATTGTGTATAGATTTAAAAGTGGTGCTACTCTGAGAGAAAAGGGACTGGGGATCTCCATGTGGAGACTTCTTTCTCCATATCTTCTTCCCACATCCCCCTTGTGACAGTCAGTAAGACAATGTCGAGATAGTGGTATCAGTTTGAAAACCTCTAATCTAATCAAATATCCTCATTTTATAGAGGAGGTTATCAAGATCCTCAGAGGTTATATTTTAGTTACTGGCAGAACTAGAATCTGAATAAAGATCTCATGAATGGCTGCTAGTCCAATACCCTAATCCTTGTGTCAAGAAACCACCCTCTCTCTCCAGATAAGAAATGAACACAAAGGATTTTCTTTCAATTTCCTGCAGTAAAGAGGGAAAGGAAAGGAAATGAATTCAATCTGAATTACACCAACTCTGCATCTGAACTTTGTCAAAATCTTGCACCTAATATTATGAAATCTTCTTTAAGAATCTTAATTTAAAAAACTGACAATAGCAGCTATATCTTTTTTCATCAACAATATTTAGGCACATTTAGAAAAGTGAGATTATTAAAGAGATGGCCATAAACCCATAACTTCAGCCACAATTAAAACTCTAAAAAAAACAAAAACAAAAAAACCCAACTCTATGATGGGGGAAAAAAAAAAGCCAAAACCAAAACCAAAAACCTCTATGATGGGGTATTAAAATATGATAGAAAATAAAATGCTATTGCTAGACTCATGTTTAATAACTACACTATATAATATTTTTTTCCACAAACAATAGCCATCTGACAGCTATTTGAAAACCTCAAGGGCCAACTGCTTTTGACTTTCCTCTCTCTGTTACACCTAGAAACAGGTAAAAAAAAAAACTAAGGCCAGTTTGAAGTAATGTAATATTTCATATATCTCATATAGTCATATACTCAACCTTATCCCCATTAAAGATGATGTAACAGAAAAGTCACTGCACATTTCTTACCTCTAGGTCAATCATAAGTTCAATGAATCTTTCACAGTAATGAACTTTGTCCATAGTGACTGGTTCTAGACGTAACAGAGAAAACATGTTAGAATCTTCTTACTTAGGCTATTCAATGTACTAAATCTTAAAATTGGCAGTTATTTAGTTATTGCAACTGTCATCTGTCTCTTACTCATCAGGACAGGATCATGATTCAGAGTTAAGGACCCCACCTGTATTTCAAAAAAGGCATGTCTTACCCTTATGTTTAGCTCTACAAATATAAGAAAATGAAAAACCTATCTTGGGTCAGAAACACATTTAAAGTATCAGGTTTGCAAAAACATTTTTAAAGTGCTTAGATTTAGATCTACTAATGTCTGTAATAATTAGTCATAAAAAATGACTTGTACTAAATGATTAGATTTGAAAAAACCGAGTGATACAAAAACTAAAAAGGCAGTCTAAAACAAAACAGAACTAAAAAGGTGGTTTAAATCAGTTCTTGACCCACTTTCCTTCTTATCTTTACACACTGAACTTCTACAACTTCTCTCATATACATAAACACATATATGTATGTATACACACAGACACATATACCTGTAGAATGCAAAGAAAATGGGTGGGAAAGGTACACACCAAACTAATTAAAGGGACAACTGTTAGAGGAGGTTTTTTTCCACTGTGTATATATATATATTACTTTTTGACATTAAAATGTCAATGACAGAGCAATGAAATATTTTTAAATCACTACCTTATTTTATGCTATTCATGAGTATTAATGTACTATTTTTAAAAACATTTACTTTTGTTTTTAAGTAATTACAACCTTGTAACATGACAAACTTTTAGAGTACAAGTTTTGTTTTTTTCCTAATGCCAAGTAATAGTCTACCATTTTACCAGCTAAACCATCCTGCCAAGATTCTGTCAATTAAGAAGGAAATAATTCCAGGGTCCCCACTGCTGCTTAGTCTAAGGACTCCCAGTAGCGATTAACCCCAGTGCTTAGATTTAACCTATGAATGCTTAAATAAATCCACATAATATTTAATTTATTTGTGGTATACAGGAAAATAGAAGGCTTCATCTGAAGAAATAAATGTGAATACTTTTGTGACTAATATATGGAATATTAAGTAGAACTTTTTTAGTTAACACATGCTCCAAATCCAGACCATGAAATAACATAACCATAACATTTCACAGCTGGAAAAGACCTCAGAGAATGCCTATTCTAGCTCTTTTCCAGGTGAGAAAGTGAAAACCAGAGAAAATGACCTGGTAAAAGTGTAGAACAAAATAATGGCTGGTTAGAACTGGAATCTAGGTTTTCTGAGACATAATCTAGTCATATAGCTGTTGAAACTAAAGAATTTAAAGGAACAACTTATAAATTAAATCCATGCAAACTAGTCCTCTGCTTTTTTTTCTCGTTACTGTAGAAGAAAAATATTTTTCTCCAAAATTTAAAAAGTGAGCCAACTCTGTACTCTGTATTTTTATTTATAGTTTGAGAAAATTACTGGCAATGACCTATTTAAAATTAAAATTAGAACATGAGGGGCGCCTGGGTGGCTCAGTTGGTTAAGCGACTGCCTTTGGCTCAGGTCATGATCCTGGAGTCCCGGGATCGAGTCCCGCATCGGGCTCCCTGCTCGGCAGGGAGTCTGCTTCTCCCTCTGACCCGCCTCCCTGTGATGCTGTCTCTCATTCTCTCTCTCTCAAATAAATAAATAAAATCTTTAAAAAAATAAAAAAATAAAAAAATAAAATTAGAACATGATGCTTGCCACTCAACTTCTGAGCTCTGGTGAATAAAGCTGCATATTTTTATGTAAGTTGGCCCTACTGGGCATATTGTTTAGAGCTGAAACCTTGTCATTCCAATTTCAGACACCAAGATATCCTTATCATTTGCTTCTTACGTACATTGTGTTTTTTTTCCTTTCTTCTGACAGCAGTCCTGACATCTCAGATCAACCTATACAGATTTCCTTTATAATAACCGATAGGATATGTTGTTTTTCATAACCCTGTAAAATGAAACTATGATCCTTATTTTTAAAAAAAAAACAGTTTTCTGTTTTCTAATTATATAATCCATCTACCTTTACCCTCTCTGAACTAGCACACTACTTTCATCATCTTATTGGTTCCTCTGCTAGAGTTAACAAATTTTGATTAAAGCTCAAGGTCAATCTAAGAAATTTTGTTTTCTGGCAATAAATAAACAATGGTAACAGCTGGTGGTTTGAAGATTGTTAAAATTAATGCAGATGCCATGCTGCTGTTGTTACTTGATTTTCAAACCTTGCTGATGCCCCAAAATTAACATTCTATAGAGATGTCCATTTTTATGACCTTAATTATGATAGGCATTAGCACTTCTAAGCACTCATTACTACCTTTTGTGCCCCAAAAGAGAAATCTAAGTTTTCCTTCTAGATTTAAGCCACTTAACTGAAAGACTTAAAAATACTAATATTAAGTGACTTAGATGATTAGCATATGACAATTTTTTTCTTTACACTGATGCTGGGACTAATCTTATGCCTCAAATCAGGTATAGCTGATGGACAGCATTAGTATCTATTCCTCACTGAATTATAGGTATGATTTTCAGTTGTAAAATCTTACTTGGAAGATCGGCATTTATAAGTAATCCTGTTGTATTTTAGTTTAAAAAAAGCTACAACCTCTGATGCAAAAATATAAATGATACATCTACACTTAGAAAATAAAATTTTATTAGCCAATCTTACACAGCATATATACACCTTTATTAAGTAAAAAATACTCTATGTACATTCACTAAGTGCTTATAAAGATCTTGCAAACTCAGCATAATGTAATTAGCCCCTCTTGGTATATAGGCATTATCACACACACACACACAAATATAGTATAATCATGGTATATTTTTAAGTATATAGTCTACACAACATATATTTGTTTCATCAATAAGTGGAGGCCATGTTAGAGGGAAATCTTTCCCATTTTGTCTTGTAGCTCATATCTCAAAAATAATTCTTTTCCCTCCAAACAGTATTTGATGTTGTTTAAAAATACTATCTAGCACCATATTGTAAATTCCACATGGGTCTGTGACTGTCTTGTTCACCACTATATCCCTGCACCTTGTTCAGGACCTAAGTCTAGCAAGCAAACTCAAAAAATATTTGCTAAGTAAATGAGTATTTCAATAACAATGTAGGTACCTTTAAAACATGTGAATTTTTAAGGCAGTCACAATACTCAGACTGGTAATATACATGAAAAGGGGAGGATAGATATGTTGTTATTATGATTTAAAACTATTCTAAGAGCAGGTTTTACACTGGAGACTAGTAAATACTGTAGAGGCACCTAAATGACAACTTCACAAATGAGCTAAGAGAAGACAGTTACCAGAAAGAGGCACTGATTTCAGCACAGAGATAAACTTCTGTATGAGTTGTGAAAGAAATCTTCTTTCTTGATAGGCTCTAAAATCAGAAAATAACATTGACCAAATTATTTTTGAAAAATAATTATTTCAAAAGTAAAATTAAATGTCGAACAAGCCTTTCTTATACTGTTCAAATGCTCCATTTTTCTCTGAAATTGGGACTATAATTTGAACACACAACTGCTTCTTTATTACTGGTGTAATAAGCCAGCTAAGAAACACCCCTTTCTCTTACTGTGAAAGTTTTCACTTGTGATTTAAAGGTCAGAACTAGAAAGGAGTTTTTAAAATTTCATTTATAGTCTGCCCTTAAGGTTCAAAATTTAATGTTTAAGTATGTAGTTAAAATAAGATAAGCAATTTTATACCTTAATATGTTTGAAGTATCACATGTAATAGAATATTACAATGTCGAAAAATTAAATGTTGGTTTAAAAACAATTTTCTAGGGGCGCCTGGGTGGCTCAGTCAGTTAAGTGGCTGCCTTTGGCTCAGGTCATGATCCCAGAGTCCTGGAATTGAGCCTCATGTCAGGTTCCCTGCTCAGTGGGGAGCCTGCTTCTCCCTCTCCGTCTGCCTGCCTCTCTGCCTACTTGTGCTCTCTATCTCTCTGTCAAAAATAAATAAATAAAATCTTAAAAAAAATACTTAAAAAAACCCCAACAATTTTCTTCTACTCCTTACTAATTTAAGATGCACTGTGTACCGATAAATCAACAAACATTCATCAGGTATTGGACAGCTGCAAATGATTATGCCAGTCCTGCTGGAAATACAAAGGAGGGGAATGACTAAAATGTACTTGAATGACAGGTATTATAATTTAAAGGTAATTAGTAACACAGACCAGCACATAATTAATAAAACTGGATGACATTAACTGAGCACTTAGTGTGTCAGGATCTGAGCTGCGTTAAGTACTTCATATGAATAATCTCATTTAATGCTGACAACAGTCCTATGAAATTGGTACTACTTACTGTCCCAATCTCACACTGGTGCTGAAAGAGGTGAGATTAACTTGCCCACAGTTACACAGCAAGCGAGTGTGGAGCCTAGTTAAGTCTGACTGTAGAACCTTTTCTCTAAATAACTACACATATTCTAACCATTACACAAACAGCTGGCATTTCAATAAAAAACACAGCATGTTTTTGGAATTCAGAAGAAGGAAGCACTGTGGCCTAAAGTAGTTTGTCTAGAAGTGCTTAGGTTAGCCTTCAATTAAGTGGAGTGGAGGGGAAAGGGTACTTAGGGAAGCAATGTTTAAGAAACAATTAACAGACTGGGCCAAGAATTTGGAGAAGTTGCAAAAAATAGCTGGGGGTTTTTGAATGCCACTGCAAGGAGTTTAGAGTTTACCCTATGGGAACCAGGAAACCACTGAAAGCTTGTGAATAGGAATATGGCAAAGAAAACAAAATTTTCTAAAGAGATGGCTAGTTAGGCTCATTGTTGTGGGAAAGCTGGAAGAAACACCAAATAGGAATTTATTGCAGTGCTTTAGTCAGGAGCTGTGAAGGCCTGAATTAATACAACAGCAGTGTGAATAGACAAGAAAGAAGAAAAAGGACAAAAGATGATCCAATAGGACTGGTTGATGGGATATAAACTGCTAGTCAAAGGACTGGAGTATTCCAAGCCCTACTGTCTGGAAGAATTAAGAGAAATTGTCCAGAAAGGCAAGTTTAGGAGGAAAAACAGTGACTATTACTTAAGCCAAAACAGAGTTCATGGCAAACAGAAGTACAACTGATCCTTCAATAGCACGGGTTTTAACTGTATAGGTCTATTTACATGCAGAGTTTTTTTAATAAACACACTACAGTACTGTGAATACATTTTCTCTTCCTTATGATTTTCTTACCATTTTTTATTCTCTAGCTTACTTCATTGTAAGAGTCCGGTATGTAATAGATAATAGTATACAAAATATGTGTTCACTGACTGTTATTAGTAAAGCTTCTGGTCAACAGCAGGCTATTAGCAGTTAGGTTTTGGGGAAGTCACAAATTGTATGTGGACTTTTGACTGTATGGTGGGAGGCGATTGGTGCTCCTAAACTCCGTGCTGCTCAAGGGCCAACTGTATACAGCAAAGGGTTATACGAAGACTGGAAAGCAGAGAAGACAGGGCCACAGAGATTTATGGTTAAATCATATTGAGGTAATGGTAAGAGTGGGTTTAAAAAAAAGAGTAGTCAAGTAGTACAGATGCCATGTGATTAGTTCCATTAAGAGGCTGTTGGGTGGGAAGACACCATGAGAGATGAGACTAGACTTGGAAATTAAAGAAGGAATTTTCCTACTCTGACCCTAACATCTTGTCCTTATAGCTCTCACTCCCTTACACCGAAACTCATTTCTCTGACATGCACCTTTTTACAGTTCTTCCCATTTTCAGTAACAACCAGCATAACCCCAGGTTTCACTTCCTTTTGTCCTCAACCCTCTTTTCAGGATTTATGTATCTCACTAAATCATCTCATCCATACTCATGGCTTTCATTATTAGCTACACATGTACAGAGTACTCTCCTAAGTGGAAGAAAAAATAAGCTAGATCTAGAAAGTTATCCTAGGTCCAAGGGAGGGGAGTCTTCAGCATATTTACGTAAGTAGAGAAAAAGGAGTGAGTGGAAAAGAACAATAAAAGATGGAAACAGAACAAGGAGTGCTGCTCCAACAGTCACACGTAGATAAGGCAAGGTCACAGTCAGACCAGCTAGCCTGAAAGAGAGAGAGAGAGTGCTCTTGGAGTATGTAGATCCTTCCCGTGTCCTACTAATAACACTTTGTTTGGTGAAATAAATACTTACTGCCAGACTTACCCAACGGATTATAAATATTACTATTAAAAGAACCCATAACCCTCACCTGCTTTTTTAATCCTTATACTTGATTTATTCTTCTCCCTAGCCTGTACCACCATCTAAAATAATACATAATTGATCTGTTTGCGCTGTCTTCCCCAACTACAATGTAAGCTCCATAGAGCAGGAATTACTTCCATTTTGTTCTCTGCTATATCCCCAATACCTAGACTAGTACCTGGCAAAAATATAAACATTCACTATTTGTTGAATGAATGAATGAATGAGTGAATGATGGCTGAAATGTATGAAAATCATTGTTAATAATAAGAGAGTAAGAAAAAGAAAGAAAAGTTGGATTGACAGCCTGAAGACTGTGGAGAAAATCAAGAACCATCCTAACAGACAAACTATGGTCAACAGACAGACAGAAGATCAGTGATATACTTATCACTGGGGCAGACAGAAGAGAAAGAAGAAAAACATGTTGATGCTGTGGTTTTCCCTTCAGATCTTTATGAAAAATATTCCTATGAGAGTAAAAGCACTTCTTACTTATTTGGTTCAGCCTTATATAAAGGAAACAACAAACCAGCCAATATCATCTAAGACTCACAACCAGTGTAACAAACCAACATGGAACAAAGCTTTGGCAACATACTGTTCTCTTGCTTCTGGATCCATCTTTTCATCATTCTTTTTAATCAAGTTCCAGAATTTTCTTAGCTTAGGTGTCTTCTTTAATTCTAATTCCAATCGTGCCTGAAAGAATGATGTGCTTTAAATCACCAGTTACCTCCAAGTTTACAAGGATAAAAATTAGATCCACTATTAGCTAGTTTTCTAATGTGCGGATATAATAGGATAAAACCTGAAAGCAACAAGATAAAACCTGAAAACTGAGAAACTAATAACTCTATTTTGAAAAACTGTTCAATTCCAATAATTGTTAATAATAACAAGAAAAAAATAATAATAAAAACTGCCTTTTCCTGTCAAGGTCTTAATAGCTCAATAATCAATTAAATTTCTTTCTTATTTCTAAAATTAAGGCTTTAAGTTTGAAAAATTAGAGCATTAAGACTTACTAGTGTAATCACTGAAATTTGAAAAATGAGTCTGAAACACTGAACATAGAAACAAGCTGTCACAAGTAAACAAGGAAATGTCCACATGACTATATTCTGTCTAATGGCACTTATCAGTTTTAACTTAGCATTATTTATACAAGTCTGTTTTTATCGCCATCAGCTGGTACCTATGAATAAGCCTGCATATCTGGCTATGTGCAAAAACCCCATATGCAGGAAATGGAATTTTCAGTAAACTTATTATTTATCCTGAAATTTGATAGTTATAACTTTATTCCCCAAGATCACAATTAATTTGGTTTTGATAGAATGACACATATGATCTAATAAGGATTTGATGAAAGAAAAAATGAAGTCATTAATATTAAACATGATCTAGACCTTCTCCTATAACTGTGTACATTCTAATCTAAGGAAATAAAAAACTCAAGTCTGTATTTAGTCTCATCCAAAGACACACATGAAATAATAACCACATTTTGCTAAATTAACCCTTTCTTTATGAGCTCAATAGATATTACCTTATTTTATCTCATAATAATATTAGGTGAAAGATCTACTAGCTTATACATAAAAACTTTAAAATTAAAAAACGACTTGTATGGTAAGTTAGTGCATAGTAAACTAAATGTATTTTCTAAGCAAGAAAGGGGATTTTTAGTTACCATTTTATATCCATATTAAAGCTACATCCACCTATATAACACATATACACATAAGTTTCTGAAATTAGATACTTACAGGCTGTAAGCCCATCCACATTGGGAGGGAGATAAGCTGCTGTACTTGACTCCGTATCAAGTCTACTTCCTGTTTAAGGCACAAAGAAAACAAATATATAAGCACACCAGTATTTTAACTTAAATCTTTACATAAGGAATATACTACCTGTGGTGAAAGCATGCCACCAATACTTCCAAATTAATGGTATTTTAATATTTCATATTAAGGACTTGAAGTGCTGGTTAGTGTTCCTATGTGCAAGAAGGCTGTGATGTACCTTATGGAGAAAATACGTGTGTTACATAAAGTTTGTTTAGACTTCAGTTACAGTGCTGTTGGCCATGAGCTCAAGGTTAATAAATCAACAATATGTTATTACGTAAGGTGTCTTTAAACAGAAACACATAAAACAAGATTATGTATTGATTGATTGATGAAAATGTTGTGACTGTAGGCTTGTAGGCTCCTAAGCCTGTATTTTCCCTAGGAGCAATGGTTCAGTTTTAGCCAATTCAGTGTTTGCAACTACTTCATAGACCTAACTACCTCAAGTAATGAGAACTGATGGCATATTGAAAAAAATAAAGTATTTCAATAATAAACTAGCTTTTAAGTTAAGCAAACCTAGCCCCAAACTACTAATACTAAATAAATCTTTTTTTGTTCAACTTCTGATAAAGAATCATGTTTATATTTACATTTGCATTGTGTAGTTTAATAAATGTTAAGGAGGAAATAGTGGCATCCACTCAGGGCTTCATGAATCTTTTTTTAATGCCTTTACACGATTCATGCGAGGTAGTACCTCAAGTAATACAACAAGTAATAGTCATCCATCTATCAACATCCAGTCTTAAGATAAGAAAGAACCCCATGCACTACATGGGTCTAATGCACTATCAGTTCAGAGGCACAGACCTTCACTTAACCACAGTAAGAGAAGTGCAAATGAAATATTAATTACTGTAAATATTTAATTCTTTTGAAGATACTCCTATGAAGGACGAAAATGTGTCATACACAACCCAAGAGATTTTCAAAGATCATCCACAACTGCCCCTAACCAGTCAACTCAAAACATAACTCTCCTGCTGACCTGGCAGCTTGTGCATGAAGCATGCCTGAAAAGTAAGAAAGCTAGTTTCTGTGTGCAGCTGTGGCACAGATCTCATTACTCAAAGTTCATACTGGCCAGACTCGATGATGCTCTACCTTTGGAGAATTTCAGCTCTGATGCTCATTTTTCTTAAGAGTATAGATAGAAAAAAGGAGATCCAGTCCAAGTCTATTTTAAAAGTGAATGGATCTTCTAAAATGTTTTTATTGAGAAGTGACTGAAATTAAACTTCTGGCATTATCCTCCATCCCCATTACCATGGATGAAGAGTTGGCGATAGAGGTAATTTCATTTATGTTCAACTTAAAAAACAAGAAAATGTGAAAGTTTTCCCCCAAGATAAAGTAAAATTACCAAACTATTGAAGCAATGATCAAGAAAAAGCAGTAAGACCGTCTGTTCATGGAGTGAAAATTCACCATCGGTTTCAGCTAATGCTGCTTTCAAGATACACTTAAAAAAAAATGGGAAGTGGTCTGGCTTCTTCTTAAAAGTCTGAAAAGAGAAAGAATAAAAATTTATTTTGAAATGGCTTGCTCTCCACTTTTTCTCCCCTAAACAAACATCAGTAGACTCTTCAGGAGTCTATTAACAAAACCAAATAATTACAAACAAGATTATTTGCTTACTTATAATTAATGGTAGCAAGTCAAATATAGGTTTCTGGCAAGATCATGAAAGAGGTGTAGTAACCTTTACCTAATAAAATAATGTTTTGTGTGTTTTTAAAAAATATATATATATATTTTAAGTAATCTCTATGCCGAACATGGGGGCCTGAACTCATGACTCCGAGATCTAGAGTTTCATGCGCTACTGACTGAGCCAGCCAGGTATCCCTAAAATAATGGTTTTACTTCCTTTATTTTTTTCTTTTATGGATTATGCTCACATTTAACTTAGTGTTTGTTTCTAAGGATCTGAAATGTTTTAATTCTTCTAACTTAAGCAAAAGAAACATCTTTAGCAAAAATTAGTTTCCCACTAACTAATCTCAAAGACGGTGGCTCCTGCTTTGTATTAGCGCTTTACTCTTTATATATTTAATATATATATATTTATATATATTAACATCCAGGTTAATATATAAAAAGTAAACAGTGTAATATATTCAAGCTTCCCTGTGACCTACCTCCCCTTTTCTCTTCTTTCAGAAGTGCTCCAAATGTGTGGTCTATACTAGTTGTTTTCATTTACTTCCCTACAGCAGGCTTCCACCCCCAGGACGACCCTGAGGCTATTACGGCTGTCAAGTCCAACAGACTCTTCCAAGCCCCTACTCCTTTTCAATGTGCTGAGGGCCCCTCTTCTGTTGTGTACATAGCAGTATTTTGGGGTTCTAACCTCATTCTTTTCCCCCTCCCTTGAACTTCAACAACATATGCTAATGATTCTAAATATACATCCTCAGTCGATCACTCTCATTAACTCTACATCCCAGGATTCCTCTGTCTACTAGACAATTTCATCTAGGTATTCAAAAGGCAATTTAAACTCAGTAAGTCCAAAAATCAATTCAACAATTTTGTACCCTCCATAGTAGTACTCAACCCTCTATTACTACCTATCTTGGTAAATGGCAGTATCATCTATTATACTCAGTTGCCCAAGCCTGGAAAGTTATTGAAAATAATACCCTTCCCTACTATTAATTATTCAGTTATGAAATCCAGTCAATTTTGCTTTCTAAATCTTTGTGTATCCTCTTCTCTTCATCTGTATTTCTCTACTTCAAGTCCTAATCACCAAAATGGTCTTTATAACATGCAAACTGATCAGGTCATTCTTTAGCTCAAAAAATCTTCCTTCTCCCTTCTTATAGTAGCATGAAACAACTTCAAGAAATCCCCAGGATCTTTCAATAATACACAAGGCCCATAGTTTACTTGGGCTCTAATCTGCCCAAAGATGGCTCTTACGTAGTGAATATCCAAGAGAAGTGACCATGGTTTTATCTTAAAGAGTTTAATACTTCCTCAGTTTACAGACCATTGCCACAAAAAGATGACAAATACCCATGCCTTTTCTTCATTTAAAAAAGTTGATGAGCTGATCATTTTATGGCAGCCAAAGAGAACCTAGATTTTGGACCTCTACTGACCAAGCCTCTATTAAACTAGCATAAAGAAAAAATGTCAGTCTACTAGAAATTTCAAAAAGGGAAAAGCAGATCCTAAATTGGGGATAAGGAGAAAACTGAAATTACAATATAAACATCTGTCTTGACTTTGGCAACACTACTTTATGTATGGAAAACTATAAATATATACTCCCTGTTGTGAAAAAGGACACTGAAAAATATCTCATTTGAGCACTATCTACTTGTGCTATTTAATATAAACTTCATTTCAATCTGATGAAAGGTCTTTATACTTCGGGGTGCCTGGGTGGCTCAGCTGGTTAAAAGACTGCCTTCGGCTCAGGTCATGATCCCGGAGTCCCGGGATCAAGTCCTGCATCGGGCTCCTTGCTCGGCAGGGAGTCTACTTCTTCCTCTGACCCTACGCCCTCTTGTGCTCTCTCTCTCTCTCAAATAAATAAAAATCTTAAAAAAAAGAAAAGTCTTTATACTTCATGCCATTCTTCGTTTCAAGCACGAAATAGAAAAACAATTTCACTTTCATAATTTTTTGGTTCATAGTAAAATTAGTTCGAACAAAGTATTGAAATCAAAAAAGAATAGTATTCTTCATACATCCACTTTCTTCTCAACCCTTACTTTATTTTTGGGCAAAGTTCTGTTCTAAAAGCATTATTTATTATCAGTCAAAAGTTCTACTTTTTAATGGCTTAAACACAGTATGAAAGCTCTGAAGTAATTTAAATCTGTTACCTCCCATGCAGGGACATTTTCTCTGAATTTCTCATTCACCATACAGCAGATTGACATTAAATAGGCCTTGCTGGACACCTCTGGAGAATAATTCATCCAGAGGTAATTTTCAAGATACTGGCTGTGAAGAGTGAAAAAGCACAGAATATTTCATTAGTTACCACCACTCACTATAATATGTCACTCACCTGGAAGAGCATGATTATCTACAACTTTCTGAAAACTTTTTAAAAACTACGTAACTTGAAAATCCTTCACAAATTTACTTGTAATCTAGGTCACCGCTATCTGTTACCAATTTATTTATAATAACTGTAGCTTTGGAGAATAAGAGTTTATACTTTTAAGGCAGGAAGACAGCAAAGATCACTAACATGTAATTATCACTATCAGAACACTGGGGATATTCCTTATCTAAAACTCTTTATGAAGTAAAAAACCAAAATGATATTGTGGGCAATTTCAGAAGATAAATGTATCTGAGACATTAATACTACCTCATCTGAGGACCAAATGACTTCCACAAACTACGAAAGAGACTTAATAAAAAGAAGCATTTTAATACTTAATTTACTAGGTATTCAACATAAGTCAGTTTTCAAGGTAACTGGCATTTTCCTCTCAAGATACCAAAATTCGTATTTTAAGACTGTGGTGAAAATATTCCTTAATAAATTTAAGTATTTCTGATTTCTACAACATAACTTAGCTATTTTTTTAAATTTTATTTTACTATGTTATGTTAGTCACCATTCATGACAGCATTAGTTTTTGATGTAGTGTTTGTTCCATGATTCACTGTTTGCGTATAACACCCAGTGCTCCATTCAATACGTGCCCTCCTTAATACCCATCACCAGGCTAACCCATCGCCCCACCCCTTCCCCTCTAAAACCCTCAGTTTGTTTCTCAGAGTCCATAGTCTCTCATGGTTCGTTGCCCCCTCCGATTCCGCCCCCCCTTCGTTTTTCCCTTCCATCTTCTTCTTTTTTTTTTTTAAACATACAATGTATTATTTGTTTCAGAGGTACAGGTCTGTGATTCATCAGTCTTACACAATTCACAGCGCTCACCACAGCACATACCCTCCCCAATGTCTATCACCCAGCCACCCATCCCTCCCACCTCCCACCACGCCAGCAACCCTCAGTTTGTTTCCTGAGATTAAAAATTCCTCACATCAGTGAGATCATATGATACTTGTCTTTCTCTGATTGACTTATTTCACTTAGCATAATACCCTCTAGTTCCAACCACGTCATTGCAAATGGCAAGATTTCGTTTTTTGATGGCTGCATTAATATTCCATGGTATTTCTTTATCCATTCATCTGTTGATGGACATCTTGGCTCTTTCCATAGTTTGGCTATTGTGGACATTGCTGCTATAAACATTGGAGTGCAAGTAACCCTTCCGATCACTACATTTGTATCCTTGGGGTAAATACCCAGTAGTGCAATTGCTGGGCCAAAGGGTAGCTCTATTTTCAACTTTTTGAGGAACCCCCATACCGTTTTCTAGAGTGGCTGTGCCAGCTTGCATTCCCACCAACAGTGTAGGAGGATTCCCCTTTCACCATATCCTCGCCAACATCTGTTGTTTCCTGACTTGTTAATTTTAGCCATTCTGACTGGTGTGAGGTGGTATCTTATTGAGGTTTTGATCTGGATTTCCCTGATGCCAAGTGATGTTGAGCACTTTTGCATATGTCTGTTGGCCATTTGGATGTCTTCTTTGCAGAAATGTCTGTTCATGTCTTTTGCCCATTTCTTGATTGGATTATTTGTTCTTTGGGTGTTGAGTTTGATCAGTTCTTTATAGATTTTGAATACTAGCCCTTTATCTGATATGTCATTTGTAAATATCTTCTCCCATTCTATCGGTTGTCTTTTGGTTTTGTCGACTGTTTCCTTTGCTGTGCAAAAGCTTTTTATCTTGATGAAGTCCCAAATAGTTCATTTTTACCCTTGCTTCCCTTGCCTTTGGCGATGTTTCTAGGAAGAAGTTGCTGCGGCTGAGGTTGAGGAGGTTGCTGCCTGTGTTCTCCTTTAGGATTTTGATGGACTCCTGTCTCACATTTAGGTCTTTCATCCATTGAGTCTATTTTTGTGTGTGGTGTAAGGAAATGGTCCAGTTTCGTTCTTCTGCATGTGGCTGTCCAATTTTCCCAACACAATTTGTTGAAGAGACTGTCTTTTTTCCATTGGAAATTCTTTCCTGCTTTGTCGAAGATTAGTTAACCATAGAGTCTAGGGTTCATTTCTGGGTTCTCTATTCCGTTCCATTGATCTATGTGTCTGTTTTGGTGCCAGTACCATACTGTCTTGATGATGACAGCTTTATAATAGAGCTTGAAGTCCGGAATTGTGATGCCACCAGCTTTTTCTTTTTCAACGTTCCTCTGGCTATTTGGGGTCTTTTCTGTTTCCATACAAATTTTAGGATGATTGGTTCCATTTCTTTGGAAAAAGTTGATGGTATTTTGATAGGGATTGCATTAAATGTGTAGATTGCTCTAGGTAGCATTGACATTTTCACAATATTTGTTCTTCCAATCCATGAGCATGGAACGTTTTTCCATTTCTTTGTGTCTTCCTCAATTTCTTTCATGAGTATTTTATAGTTTTCTGAGTACAGATTCTTTGCCTCTTTGGTTAGATTTATTCCTAGGTATCTTATGGTTTTGGGTGCAATTGTAAATGGGATCGACTCCTTAATTTCCTTTTCTTCTGTCTTGTTGTTGGTGTATAGAAATGCAACTGATTTCTGTGCATTGATTTTATCACCTTACTGAATTCCTGTATGAGTTCTAGCAGTTTTGGGGGGCAGTCTTTTGGGTTTTCCACATAAAATATCATATCATCTGCAAAGAGTGAGAGTTTGATTTCTTCTTTGCCCATTCGGATGCCTTTTATTTCTTTTTGTTGTCTGATTGCTGTGGCTAGGACTTCTAGTACTATGTTGAATAGCAGTGGTAATAGTGGACATCCCTGCCGTGTTCCTGACCTTAGGGGAAAAGCTCTCAGTTTTTCCCTATTGAGAATGATATTCGCTGTGGGTTTTTCATAGATGGCTTTTATGATATTGAGGTATGTAACCTCTATCCCTACACTCTGAAGAGTTTTAATCAAGAAAGGATGCTGTACTTTGTCAAATGCTTTTTCTGCATCTATTGAGAGGATCATATGGTTCTTGTTCTTTCTTTTATTAATGTATTGTATCACATTGATTGATTTGTGGATGTTGAACCAAACTTGCAGCCCAGGAATAAATCCCAGCTGGTCGTGGTGAATAATTCTTTTAATGTACTGTTGGATCCTATTGGCTAGTATTTTGGTGAGAATTTTTGCATCCATGTTCATCAGGGATATTGGTCTGTAATTCTCCTTTTTAGTGGGGTCTCTGGTTTTGGAATCAAGGTAATGCTGACTTTGTAGAATGAGTTTGGAAGTTTTTCTTCCATTTCTATTTTTTGGAACAGTTTCAGAAGAATAAGTAATGACGCTTCTTTAAATGTCTGGTAGAATTCCCGTGGGAAGCTATCTGGCCATGACTTTTGTTTGTTGGGAGAGTTTTGATTACTGCTTCAATTTCCTTAGTGGTTATGGGTCTGTTCAGGGTTTCTATTTCTTCCTGATTCAGTTTTGGTAGTTGATACATCTCTAGGAATGCATCCATTTCTTCCAGATTATCTAATTTGCTGGCATAGAGTTGCTCATAATATGTTCTTCTAATTGTTTGTATTTCTTTGGTGTTGGTTGTGACCTTTCCTCTTTCATTCATGATTTTATTTCTTTGGGACCTTTCTCTTTTCTTTTTGATAAGTCTGGCTAGGGATTTATCAATGTCATTAATTCTTTCAAAGAACCAGCTCCTAGTTTTGCTGATCTGTTCTACTATTCTATTCTTTTGGTTTCTATTTCATTGATTTCTGCTCTGATCTTTATTATTTCTCTTCTCCTGATAGGTTTAGGCTTTATTTGCTGTTCTTTCTCCAGCTCCTGTAGGTGTAGGGTTAGGTTGTGTATTTGAGACCTTTCTTGTTTCTTGAGAAAGGCTGGTATTGCTATATACTTTCCTCTTAGGACTGCCTTTGCTGCATCCCTAAGATTTTAAACAGTTGCGTTTTCATTTTCATTTGTTTCCATGAATTTTTTTAATTCTTCTTTAATTTCCTGGTTGACCCATTCATTCTTTAGTAGGATGCTCTTTAGCCTCCATGTATTTGAGTTCTTTCCGACTTTCCTCTTGTGATTGAGTTCTAGTTTCAAAGCATTGTGGTCCGAAAATATTCAGGGAATGATCCCAATCTTTTGGTACCGATTGAGACCTGATTTGTGACCTAGGATGTGATCTATTCTGGAGAATGTTCCATGGGCACTAGAGAAGAATGTGTATTCTGTTGCTTTGGGATGGAATGTTCTGAATATCATCTGTGAAGTCCATTTGGTCCAGTGTGTCATTTAAAGCCTTTATTTGCTTGTTAATCTTTTGCTTAGATGATCTGTCCATTTCAGTGAGGGGCTTGTTAAAGTCCCTTACTAATACTGTATTGTTGTTGATGTATTAGTTTGATTTTGTTATTAACTGGCTTATATAATTGGCTCCTCCCATGTTAGGGGCATAGATATTTACAATTATTAGATCTTCTTGTTGGATAGACCCTTTAAGTAGGATATAGTGTCCTTCCTCATCTCTTATTACAGTCTCTGGCTTAACATCTAATTTGTATGATATAAGGATCACTATCCCACCTTTCTTTTGGTGTCCATTAGCATGGTAAATGGTTTTCCACCCCCTCACTTTCAATCTGGGGGTGTCTTTGGGTCTAAAATGAGTCTCTTGCAGACAGCATATTGATGGGTCTTATTTTTTTATCCAATCTGATACCCTTTATCTTTTGATTGGGGCATTTAGCCCATTTATATTCAGGGTACCTATCGAAAGATAGGAATCTAGTGCCATTATATTGCCTGTAAGGTGACTGTTACTGTATATTGTCTCTATTCCTTTCTGGTCTATGCCACTTTTAGGCTCTCTCTTTGCTTAGAGGACCCCTTTCAATATTTCTTGTAGGGCTGGTTTGGTGTTTGCAAATTCTTTTAGTTTTTGTTTGTCCTGGAAGCCTTTTATCCCTCCTTCTATTTTCAATGACAGCCTAGCTGGATATAGTATACTTGGCTGCATATTTTTCTTGTTTAGTGCTCTGAATATATCATGCCAGTCCTTTCTGGCCTGCCAGGTCTCTGTGGATAGGTCTGCTGCCAATCTGTTGTACTGTTGTAGGTTACAGACCTCTTGTCCCGAGCTGCTTTCAGGATTTTCTCTTTGTCTGAGACTTGGGAGTTTTACTATTAGATATTGGGGTGCTGACCTATTTTTGATTTTGAGGGGGGGGGTTCTCTGTGCCTCCTGGATTTTGATGCCTGTTTCCTTCCCCAAATTAGGGAAGTTCTCTGCTATAATTTGCTCCTATATACCTTCTGCCCCTCTCGTATTCTTCTGAGATCCCAATTATCCTAATATTGTTTTGTCTAATGGTATCACTTATCTCTCAAATCCTGCCCTCGTGATCCAGTAGTTGTTTCTCTCTCTCTTTTTCTCAGCTTCTTTATTCTCCATCATTTGGTCTTCTATGTCACTAATTCTCTCTTCTGCCTCATTTATCCTAGCAGTTAGAGCCTCCATTATTGATTGCACCTCATTAATAGCCTTTTTGATTTCGACTTGGTTAGATTTTAGTTCTTTTATTTCCCCAGAAAGGGTTTCTCTAGTATCTTCCATGCTTTTTCCAAGACCAGCTAGTATCTTTATAATCGTCATTTTGAACTCTAGTTCCAACATCTTACTAATGTCCGTATTGATTAGGTCCATGGCAGTCATTACTGCCTCTTGTTCTTTTTTTTGAGGTGAGTTTTTCTGTCTTGTCATTTTGTCCAGAGGAGAATAGATGAATGAGAGAACAAAATGCTAACAGGGTAACAACGACCCCAGAAAAATATACACTAAACAAATCAGAAGAGACCCGAAACCGGGGGGGAAAGAAAGGGAAAGAAAGAATAAAAAAAATGATCAAATATGATCAGGCTGGTGAATAGATCAGTGCCACATACTAGATTCTGGGCATATTTTGGTCTGTTAGAAGACACTGCCTCCCAAAATTTTAAAGAAAGAAAAACTTGTATATGTACAAAAATAAAGGTAAATATGATAAAGGAATGGAATATGACTGTAAAGATGAAAATTATAAAAGATTTTATAAAAGGAACTGGTAAGAAGTTGGTTGAAAAAAGAAAGAAAAATTTAAAAAAAAGGGAGAGAATGTGATCAAGCAGGAGACTAGAACAAAGCCATACACTAGACATTTAGGGTATATTTTGGTCTGTTAGAAGAAACTGTATCCCAAAATTTTAAAGAGAGAATAACTTATATATATACAAAAAATAAGGTTAACTATAATGGAGGGATAGAATATGACTCTAAAAATGAAAAATAAAAAAGATTTTTAAAAAAGGGATTGATAAGATGTTGGTTAAAAAAGGGAAAAAGAAAAATTTAAAAAAAATAGAAAAAGAAAATTAAAAAAATTAACTTTGAAAGACTAAAGAATCATGGTAAAAAAGCCATGAATTCTATGTGCTGTATTCCCCTTGGCTAGAGTTCTGCCATTCTCATTGATCGGTAAACTTGGTCTTGGCTGGCTGTTCTTGCTGATCTTCTGGGGGAGGGGCCTGTTGCAGTGATTCTCAAACATCTTTGCCTGAGGCGGAATTGCCCTGCCCTTGCCAGGGGCCAGGCTAAGGAATCTGCTCAGGTCTGCTCTCAGTAGCTTTTAGTTCCCTGAAAGCTTTCCGTACAGCTTTGGAGGATAAGGAAGAAAATGGTGACCTCCCAATCTCCACCACGGAGGAGCCAACACCTTGGGGCCCCATTCCTCAGGAGCCCCCAGAGAAAAGCAGTCAATCACTCCTGTCTCCCCGGTCTCCGGCCACATTCTGTGCTCACCCAGCCTGTGACCGAGCGTTTCTATCTGTGGCACACGACCCTGTTTGGAATCTCCAAACCCTGGAGATTGCTGCGGTGCACTGCTGCGCTGCTCCTCCAGGGGGAAGAAGGGGAGTCTCCCCGGATCTGCCACTTGTTGGATCCCTGCTTCCAGAAAGTGGTCGCTTTTCTGTTCAGAGAGTTGTGGCTATTCTTTTCTTCTATCTCCTGTTGAGTTTGTAGGTGTTCAGAATGGTTTGATACCTATCTGGCTGAATTCCTGGGACCAGACGAAATTTAGTCTCCTACTCCTCCGCCATCTTGCTCCTCCTCCCTAACTTAGCTATTTTTTATCATTCATGTTGTAAACATCAATTACCATACTGGGGTTAAAATACTCTCAAGCACCAATTAAAAAAAAAGCAAGGTAGTTTTGTTCCCACTTTAAATCACTCCACATGCATGTTGCAATCACTCACATACATGTGTGCAGACCTATGTACAAACCCAGAGTTAAGTGGTTGAGATTCTGCTATAGCGCTGTAATTTTTCTACTTCCTCTTATGTTCACATTGGTATATTCATGGGTCTATCATTAGCAATACTATAAGTACCTAGGAAACTGGATAAGTGGAATTTTACTTAAAATGATGGTCAAATGGCTCCAAGTAAGACACTGAGTGCTCTTTCATAAATAAAATGTACAAAACTTCATTTCATTCCTTTCTTACAAGTTTAAACTCCTTTTTCCTGAATTATATCCTTTTGAACTTCTCTCAGCAAGTTTGTTAGTATTAATCTATCTGTCTGAAATTAATTTATGACAGTTTAGCTGGTTATACAATTCTTTCTCGGTTGTTAGTGATTTTTTTTTCTTGTATTGGTCTCATTCTCTATTACTATAACTGAGAAATCTACAATTAATCTATGCATCCTTCTTTGAGTAATGTCTTTTTTTTCCTGCAGCAGATAAGATCTTCATTCTGTCTTTGTTAGTCTTCAGTTGCTCTATTCAGAATTATTGTACTTCCTGAATCTAAGACTCATATTTCAACTGTAGAAAATTCTTAACCACCATTCTTCTAAATTGCTACTCCCCTATTCTCCTTAAATCTCTTCTGAAATTCTTATTGGACTATAATTTTTGCCTCTGTATCTCTGAATTTCCTTTTACATTATTCATCTCTATTTCTCTTTGCTATTATCTAATTAATTTTCTATATTCCAGTTCAATAATCCCCTCTTTAGCTGTGTCTAATCCACCACAGGCCCAGGCTCTTTTATTGTGCTTTGCTTTATTCAGTTTTGCAGATGTTGCATTTTTCACAAATTGAAGGTTTATGGCAATGCTGCATTGACCAAGTCTATTAGTACCATTTTTTCCCAACAGTATTTGCTAACTGTATGTCTGTCACATTTTAGTAATAGAATTACCAAAGAATTTGGCAATAAGAATATTTCAAACTTTTTGATTATTATTACATTTGTTATGGTAATCCATGATTTATGATCACAACTTGTTGAAAGCTCAGATGCTGGTTAGCATTTTTCAGCAATAAGGTATTTTTAAATTAAGGCATATAGATTTTTTTTTTAGACATAATGCTGTTGCACACTTAACAGACTAAAATATAGTATAAACACAACTTTTATATGCACTAGGAAACCAAAAAATACATTTGACTTGCTTTTGTGCAGTGGTCTGGAACTGAACCTGCAATATCTCCAAGGTGCCTGTATTTAATTTGTCCACTGAGTTTTTAAATTTCAATAATTTTTATTTGTTTTCCCCAAATCTATCCATTTTTAGTGTCTTGTTCCATGTTCACACAATTTCTTCTTTTATACTCATAACTTTAAACATAATGATTTGACAGTGTGTATCAATTATTTAATTACCTAAGGTCCTGGGTGGGTGGGGTGGGGATCTAATTCTGTTGTCATTTCAACTGACTCTTCTTACAGTTATTATCCTAACATGCTTCGTAATTAGGGAATCTGAACTCACCTTTGCCAGGGTTCTATAGGAATTTATCTGTAATGCAATTGGAATACATATCCTTCCAGAGTATCTTATATTTGTTTCTGCTGGATGCCTCAGAGATATCATTGGCTTGTCACAGTTTTTTTTGTTTTGTTTTGTTTTGTTTTGTTTTAAAGATTTTATTTATTTATTTGAGAGAGAGAATGAGATAGAGAGAGAGAGCATGAGAGGGGGAAGGTCAGGGGGAGAAGCAGACTGCCTGCTGAGCAGGGAGCACGATGTGGGACTCGATCCCAGGACTCCAGGATCATGACCTGAGCTGAAGGCAGCCACTCAACCAACTGAGACACCCAGGTGCCCCTTGTCACAGTTTTTAATACTAATGTTTTATCTTGGGTGTTATCTGAATACATAGTAAACGCCAAACCCATTCTTAACATTTTCAGATGTGGAACTGAGGCTATGAGAATAGATGATTTGCTCAAGACGATACAGGTAGGTGGGTGGGGGATGGGTAAAATAAGTGATGGGTTTTTAGGAGTGCACTTGTCAAGACGAGCACCGAGTGATGTATGGAGTTGCTGAATCACTATATCGCACGTGAACCTAATATAACACTGTATGTTAACTATACTAGAATTAAAAAGACATGATACAGGTATCTCTATGGTATACTGACAATACAGATCTGACACCATCTTTAATTTCATCAAAGTAAAGCATTTTAACTCACCTAAATTCCAAGAGCATTATCTTTCTGATGGCAAACCTAAAGTATAAAAATAAATAATAAAAATGTTTAAACAGAAAATATAAATATTTCAGAGTCATTAATGCAGATGCATTTTTGGAACCTTGTTTTAATATTGACCCACATATCAGAATCATATTTTAATATGCATTGAAGAAAGCTAATTTTGCTTTTATAGTTTTTCTTTGTATTTTGTCAGAGTAGTTTATTTTTAAAAACTAAGAAAAGTTACTTAAGTTAAATCCTACCCATATTAACAAACACAATTAGCACCATGACATACTAAGATATAACACATAGGTTAATAAGGCAATTAATTTTAATGAAAACACAAATGTTCATCACTATTCATAATACTGGATCACAATTGCCAAAAGGTAGCCTATCTTAATTTCTTAAGCACTGGCCAACATTGTTTTATTTAATATTCAAAAGGAAACATTCTGAAGTCATGCCCTCCTGAAAGCAAAGGGACACATGTATCTCTATCACAAATATAGGAATCATACTTTTCACAGGTTTCATAAGTTTTGATCTTAAGTCTACAATATGACAAAATTGGGAAAGGAATATTAGGTATCTCTCTTTACTAGACTGTCTTTTTAAAATATAAGTACTTTGTTTTATAAGAATAAATAATGCTGTAGCTACCAGGTATCTCTCCAAAGGCAGGTTCAAGTGTCCACTAATTCAGTTTTATCATTTTGCATGTTGGAAATAAAGTAGTCAGACCAGAACACTGCCACTAGATAACAGCTGCCAGCTTTGAAAATTAAATGTGTAGGCATTATGAATTTATAATACCCCAAGAGACCATTATCCTGTCAAAATACTAGTTCACTGATTTCTGATCTCTTAAATAGTTTCACTAAGCAAGCACTATCACAGAACTTTAGTGAGAATAAAATGTAGGTTTTTACTGTGCAAAAGCACAAACATATAACACTGATAAGGTACTGGCTTCTACAGCCAGTCAGACCACTGAGTGGATACAACATCTTGTGTGTCAGACACACTAGGTCTCCAGCTGCAGACATGTTGGTGAAGAAAATTCATTCAGTGTCCACTATGCACTCAACTGCATGCTTAATTTCTTCAGCCACAAAAAGGACCTCATGATGAAAGAAAGAAAAAATACCAGCTCAGGAGATAGAAGATAGTATTCTGGGGGTGCCCAGGTAGCTCAGTCGGTTGAGCATCTGACTCTTGGTTTTGGCTCAGGTCATGATCTCAGGGTCGTGGGATCAAGCCCTGCACTGGCTCTGCACTATGTGTAGAGCCTGGTTAAGATTCTCTCTCTCCATCTCCCTCTGCCCCTCCCCTGCCCCCTTGCTCTCTTTCCTTCCTAAAAAAAAAAATAATTAATTAAAATTAAAAAAAAAAAAAGATCATATTTTGGTCATGACTCAGCGTTACCCTCATAACATCTTTTAAACATTCTGGGACCCAGTCTCCTCATATTCAAAAGTGGCAAAGTAGCCAATTTATTTCTGGATGACTGGACAAGAGAAAAAGAAGTCATGATAGGTCAAGATAAAGGAAAAACACTCAATTTCTCTTCTAGCATTCTTGTTGGTATTAAATTTGGAGTTTTACTCTGCCAATAAGCTTTGCTGCTATAATTGCCACTGCTTCTTCTCTTGGGAAATGACTGTGTGAAAACATGAGGTCTGGAATTGTGGCAGCCCTCTTGCAACCACATAGGGAAAGCCAAAAAAAGAAAAAAAATTGTGAAAAGGCTGACAAAAGCCCTCACATTAATTTCCGAACTACCCATTTCCAGATTTATTGTAAAGTAGATGATTAAAAAACAAATAATAGTGAACAAAAGAAGCCAGCCACAAAAGAGTATACACCATGTGATCCTATTTATTTAAAGTTTAAAAACAAACAAAACTATAGTGTTCATGTTTCCATACTTACATATTAAAATGTTAAAACAAAAGGCCATGTAAAGGCTTCTGGGATGCTAACAAATATTGGCTTTTATTACCTTTGTGGTGGTTATGAATGATAATAATTTAGAAGGCTAAACATTTCTGTTTTATGCCCTTTTCTGTGTTATGTTTCATAGTAGAGGAATTTAAACATTTTTTTAAGTTTTTAAAACTTATTTAAGTAATCTCTACATGCCATGTGGGTCTCAAACTCATGACCATGAGATGAAGAGTTGCATGCTCTTCTGACTAAGCCAGCCAGGCACCTTGGGGTTTAAACATTTTAAATAAAAACAGGGCAATGGACCCTGAACTACTTAAGAACAAAGTATTGGGTAAGAGTCAAAGAACCAGGATTTAATACCCAGCTCTTCCTCTAACTACTGGGAAATATTTTGGGCTACTTCAACCTCTCTGTACTGCGGTTTCCTCATCAATAAAACAAGGATAATAACAGTGACTATCACACGGTTGTTGTGAGGAAAAATGAGCTACTATACACAAAAGTGCTTAGAACAGAATCTGGTATATAGCAAACACTCAACAAATAACAATTATGGTTATTTTTAAGATGTTAAAATCATACAGATAAAAATATTAAGATATGTTTGCCCAATCTGATAATGGTAAGGATACCAAATATGAATCAATCGTGTAATAGACCACACATTACATGGCTGACTGGGCGATATGGTATTTTACTACTTTTGAGATCCTAAAAGTTATCATTTATACCATAAGAATATTAAGAACTGATGGATTTATTTCCCAGATTCCTCCTCCATAAATAGGGTTGATATGCAAAAAATATGTATTACAAGAACCTTAATGTATAATACTAAGAGTACCTGGGGCGCCTGGGTGGCTCAGTCGTTAAGCATCTGCCTTTGGCTCAGGTCATGATCCCAGGGTTCTGGGATCGAGCCCCACATCGGGCTCCCTGCTCTGCGGGAAGCCTGCTTCTCCCTCTCTCACTCCCCCTGCTTGTGTTCTCTCTCTCACTGTCTATCAAATAAATAAATAAAATCTTAAAAAAAAAATACTAAGAGTACCTTATAGCTATAAACTGCCTATTTTGGTAGCCTACAAACAAGTTAATAAATCTTAAATCAAGCCATTCCCCAATAATGAAGATGCTACCAGCACATAGTTCAGCAAAACAGCTTCCTCAGGCACTAGTCTAAAAAATGGTCATTTAAAAATGTAAATATACATTATTTATCTTAGGGGATGGGAATTCTTTTTTTTTTTTTTAAGATTTTTTTTTTTTATTTGAGAGAGAGAGTGAGAGAGAGAGAGAGCACAAGAGGGGGGAGCGGGAGAGGGAGAAGCAGACTCCCCGCTGAGCAGGGAGCCCGATGCGGGACTCGATCCCGGGACTCCAGGATCATGACCTGAGCCGAAGGCAGTCGCCCAACCAACTGAGCCACCCAGGCGCCCTTAGGGGATGGGAATTCAAGAGTACACTTATGATGAAAACATATATATACATTACAGTTTATCTATTACAGAAGTGCACTTAACTTTTTTGAACTTTGAGATTTGAGGGGAGAATGTATCAGTTTGCTTTCATTTAAGTATTCTCAACTGTGTACAAGATGAGAAAATGACTGATAAGAGTGCCATGATAAATCCTAGTGAGCCTGGCCAACAACAGTTACTTCCTTCAGCAATTAAAAATAATGTAGCCAAGTATATAATTTAAAAATCACTGGCAGCTTTTAGTTACTAGTTACATAAAAATTATCTTTAAGGAAGAAATATTAATAGCTAAGGTTTTGAATGAAACAAACAAACAAAACCACAAGCAATTACTTTCCACTGGAGTAAAAGCCTGCTCTGAAGACACAGAAAACTAGTTGTGAAGGTTCAAGATAATTTTCAGATTGGTACATCCTTAATATGTAAGAAAAAAGAATCCTAGAATTTACCTACCCACTCATCTTAAGTTTTATTAGGCAATCTCATCCATACCCATTCCCAGACCAACAAGTCATATGTTATGTATCTGCTCGAATGTCATATCTTCAGAGTATTTTTCCCTGATCATTCAATCTAAAATGGCCCTTGTCACTACCCTAAACATACTTTAATTCATAATACTACCTGTGACATTACATATCTATCTATGTATTTCCTGTCTAGACTAGAACTACAATATAAGCTCAGTGAGTAGAGACTTTATCTGCCATGCTCACTGTTGTATCCTTAGCACTGAAATTGTGGTTGATACAAAGTAGGCTCAACTCTGTCCTCTTTTCTGAGCTCTGTATTGAGATACCCAACTGCTTATTCTACATTTCCATCTACATGGTTCTTCACTACCTAGAATTAAACATTTCCAAAAGTGAACTAATGACCTATGCCCAACTCCACCCCTAACAACAAAAGCAGAAATCAGTAATGGAATCCACTAATCAATCTAAGCCAAAAACTTAGAGAAGTCACTTTTGATTTTCCCCTTTCCCTCATCCACCACATCCAACCACCAACCATCTTGTCACTTCTATCTCAAATTGGCACACTTCTTTATCTCAATCTTCCAGGCTAGTTCAAGCCATCATTATCTTGAAACTAACTACTACAATACTCACCTAATTTCTTGCTTCTTACACCCTCCAAATTCTCTTTTTAAAATATCACCATCATGCTTATGTGCTTAATTGGCTTCCCATTATTCTTCAGATAAGAAACAAAATCCTTAACATGGCTTTTGGTCCTGCCTCCTTTTATGCTCACAAATCAATCACTAAAGCAAAACAACTAGCCTCTCATTTTGATGCTGCCACGGATTTGCCTTCATAATATTTAGTAAAATTAACCTTTTAGGACTCAAACACATGACAAATAACAAATCTGAGATTTTATAAGTTTTTTTTACATTTATCATCTAATGTTTCCATTTCATATTAAAACATTTAGTCAACTGGCTTTTTAAAATACTCACTGGGCATATATGTCTATAGTTGCAGATATAGAAATATGTCCAAAATACATTAAAAAAAAAAGGTAAGATGGAATGATGTGTAGAGTATAAACTCTCTGTATTAAAAAAAATGGGGGGGGCTGGATACATATGTACATAAGTAAATTGAGGGTTAAAGGACAAGGAAGATTTCTCAAAACTTACCCCCTTCTGTATATTGTACAAAAACAATTTCTGTTATTTATTTTTATTATTTTATATTCTATACATTGTATATAAGATATACTTTATTATTTTATAAGTATTATTATGTATGTTTTACTTTTATATATATATATATTTTAAAGATTTTATTTATTTATTTGACAGAGAGAGACACAGTGAGAGAGGGAACACAAGCAGGGGGAGTGGGAGAGGGAGAAGCAGACTCCCTGCTGAGCAGGGAGCCTGATGCGGGGCTCGATCCCAGGACCCTGGGACCATGATCTGAGCCAAAGGCAGACGTTTAACCACTGAGCCACCCAGGTGCCCCTACTTTTATAACTTTTAAATATTTTCAAAAGATTTATCAGAAAATGATAAGAAAATTAGTATTAGTGAAACTGAGATTAAATCTCCATGTTTATTCTCCCTCACATTTCTTCAAAAACAAAATAAACCTGATGGGATTTAATCCCTCTAAACTAAGCCAAAAATTAGAAAGCAAAAAAATAATTTATGGTTCTTCAGCAGCTAGATATAAAAGTTTTTCTGGCCACCATCTCCCTGATGGCCAAATCAAAAAGAAATTTAAAAGTTCCAAGTTATCATCACATTTAGTTTAGGAGTGCAAAAGAGATCCAACTTGGTCCCACCTAATCCCTATGTATGAAAATTAAACTCATTCTTACCTTGATTTGACAATCTCTTTTTCATATATATCTTCAATGACCTGTTACCAAAAATATAAAAATGTTTAATATCTCAAACAGCATTTTTTTAGATCCTAAATTGATAGTTTCCAGTTACTGAGATTACACAAAATAAGCTGGTTTAGGATAGATATAAAATATTACTGAAATAATACCTAAGAGATTTTTATAATCTCATCACATTTCTCAAAATGTAAAATAACAGAAAGCAAAGTAGTAGAAGATAAATAATAAAATATATCTACATAAAAAGATTCCTAGAAACAATCACTAAAATGATGTATTCAAGGTGGCTCTGTCATGCAATGGATAGTGCACTGGACTTCTAAAATGATGTATTTATAATACTTCTAGGAAAAATAAAAATTCACAAATCAGAATATTTTTAAAAACTTAATTTTAAGGTATATGCTATCAGACTCCATTTAAGAATCATTAAGAACGTACTTTCAAAAGCCAGACAGTAAATTAGAAGTATGAGGATGTAACAGAAGCAAATTACATCCTGTTTTCCAAATACATGGGATAAAGCCTCAGAATTTCAATTCTTTTGGGTTAGGGAGGCCAGAATGGTGTGATACTTCAGATTCAGCACTGGTGTTAGAAGCCTGGTTCAAACCACCCACTTCATTGCAGAGAGCTAGAACCCTTGCCTAGGACAGCTCTGAGGCTCACCTTCCCAATCCACAAAAAGGATCTACTAATACAAAGTATCCCACCAGTTGCTATAAATAAGATACCACATGTAAAGAATTTAGTGCAAGTCCTGGCATATCGTATTTTCTTTTTTTTTTTTTAAGATTTTATTTTTAAATAATCCCTATACCCACCATAGGGCTCAAACTTACAACCCCACGATAAAGAGTTGCATGCTTTACCAACTGAGCCAGCCAACTGCCCCTGTGAGTCTTTAATAATAGTTACCAGCAGAAGACACAGCAGTGCTAGTGGCTAGTGATAATAGCAGTTAAAAAAAAAAGTTCCTACTATAAAATTATAAAGTACTTTAATATGGTATCATATATTTTATGGAGTTATAATGTCTTTTAACTGCTCAAAGTATATTTGTCAAGGAAATGTGGGTGATATTTTTATTTCATTTTTAAAGATTTTATTTATTTATTTGAGAGAGAGATAGAGAGTACAAGCAGGGAGCAAGCAGACTCCGCACTGAGCGCGGAGCCCAAAGGGCTCGATCCCAGGACCCTGAGATCATGACCTGAGCTGAGATCAGACGCTTAACTGACTGAGCCACCCAGGCACCCCAAGTCTTGTTCAATTTAGACAAAATTTCTGTTATTGCCTTTCTTTTTATCAAAATTCAAATTAAATACTAAAATGAAGGGCATAATCTTCAAATACCAACCTACAATAAAGTTCTTCTAAACAGGCATACATAGCTTCATCCTGAATTACAATGATCTGGATATAATCTCTGAAAATCTCAATCTAATTAGAATCAACTTGATCTAGTAGTGTCATTAAGATACTCTTGTTATTAATGAAATATGACCCTAGGAACCCCCAGATCTAACATATACAACCACAAACACATACAAATAGCATATAAGAAGATAAAGCAACTCTACTAGTAATTAGAGTAATTAATATATGCCATTTTTATGAATATCCTCCTGATGAATAAAAGGATTGCTGGCAAAACAAAAATATATTCATAAATGAAACATTTAAGCTCAAATGATAAAAGAAATTTTGGGTTAAGTTCAGTTTTACCAAGTGTGCCTAAAACAGTCTGCTACTCCCCCTGCTTGCGCATGCGCATGCTTGCTCGCTCGCTCTCTCAAATAAATAAATGAAATCTTTTTTTTAAAAAAAGTTATACATGGGTTTTTGACTGCATGGGGGATCAGAACCCCAACCCGTGTTGTTCAAGGGTCAGCTAATGAAGACACACTTTAACCATAAGGAAGAGAAAATACATTTACAGTACTGTACTTAGAAAAAAAAAAAAATCCGTGTATAAATGGACCCATGCAGTTCAAACTTGTGTTGTTCAAGGGTCAACTATACTTGTTAAATGGCATGCAATATGTCATCTCTATTTTATTTAAAGATCTCTCTTTAAGAGCCTATTTCAATGAGAATTAATCCCACATTCAGGAATTTTTGTTTTCATTTATCCTAAACTGCTCCACCTGAACCATAAGTCCATTCCCTAACTGAAATATTACTGGTCTTTGGTCATCTAATCCTCTCCCCTAAACAACTCCTACTTCTTCCACCATTCTTATAAATCTTTATCTCAGCTCATCAACCTAAAAATAAAAAACAATAGATTCTACCCTAAATGAACTGTCAAAAAATTGTACAGAAATTTCTGTATATTTACAAAAATTTTCATTACATGGTCATTATAATAATGATAAATTTAAAACAAACCAAGAATCTGTAACAGGAAAACAGTTAAGTTATATACACAATTTTTAAAAACTTTAACACAACAAAATGATAGCAGAGGTTATCTCTGGGTAGTGATTTTTATTTTCTAATGTGTAACTTCTGTTATTTTCCAAATTTTCTGACATGAATAACTGTCAATCTGATAATTAGAAAACTGTAATTTGAACTTAAAAAGAATCATGTAATGCTTTTGTTGAATTAGCCCTTAAAAATAAGATAAAAAGAACACACCTATTCAAAAAGAATGGTGTAAACCAAATATACTTACCTTTATATCAAAAGGTGATTTTTTCTTGCTATGAGGAGCCCAGTATTTACATGCTAACTGCAAAAGTAAATAGTATAAATAAGTCACAGGTTCATACCATTGTCGAGCGAGAAGACTGAGATCATACAGTAACAAGCTCTTTCTTAACAGGGCATTAGAGGCACTGGGAGGACAGATTAATTCCATCTTCTAAGAGGACTATATGGGCATGCAGGCCAGTTAGCATCCTTGGCCCCAACCCACTAAAAGCCAGTAATGCCCTGCACTGCACCCTGCCATTATGATTTACAAAAACAAAACATACTTTTCTAACCACCCCAAGAGAAACAGTAGGACCCAGTTAATAACCACAGTCAAACATCTTCAGCATAGAGATGAGGAAACCCAGGAACCTCCTAGAAAGAACACTCTAGAATCTAGAGATTAAGTGAGCTGCCCAAGATTAGAATTAGTTAAGAGTTGAGCTAGTATTAGAAAACAGATTCAAAATCTTCAGGAATATTTATTTGTAAAACAGTAACCTTTAAATGATCAGTAGGCACAGACACACATAACAAAACCTAAAAAGTTTCTAATCTATAAGCAGGTTATTACAGAGAATAAAAGAGCTGGTATACTTCAGCAGATTAGACTTCACCTGGAAATTGTGAACTTTAAACACATATATATAGTAATTCCAGATATATAGATGCGTTGTATAATATTATTATATAATATCAAGGAAAAACATGGTCTTATTAATAAGTATTATTTTTTTTTTAAAGAAACTAAACTGTAATCTCTTGAAAAACAGAAAGCTCTAGTAAGCACAGACTCAACACATTTATAAAAAAGTGTATCTGGACAGTATCTAGTGTACTGGAGGAATTCAAATAATAGCCAATGGACTGATGTATATATGTATGTATGCATGGGTGCATGGATGAATGAAAAAATAAAGTAAAATCTGAAATGTTACCTCTTCTGTGAGGCTTTTCTCCACCCTACCTAATGGTGATAATTGTTTCTTCCTTCTCTTCATTTCATAAAGAACTCTATTATAGTCTCATCTTTCTGTATTAATCATTTGATTGCTTATCTATCTTTCCTGTCTGCCTAAGTAGAACGCTAAAGAGATGGGACTCATATCTTCTTTTCTTCTATAGCTAAGTACCTATCCCAGTAAGTACACCCAAAGGGCCTCCCAAGCAGTAAGGACATGGGCCCTGAGGAAGTCTCTCCAAATCAGTATAGTGATGGCTGCTTATGTGACACCTTCCCAAACTATCAATCACCCTCCAACCCAACAGAAAATACTTTACCCCCAAATTATCCTATGGTATTCTCATTTCCTCATTCCACTGCCTATAGGCATCACACAAACTAGCCATCTTTTACTCACCTCATACCGTTAAGAGAACTGAATCTGATCTGTTTTCATGGATTTAGGGTCTTCCAAACAAATGTAAATCCTATCTTCTGATCCAAACTGCTTATTGTAAATATCTGATCTAGCTTTTCCTTGGGGTCTAACCTGTGACCTCTCAGACACTACTACCTCCAGGAATATACTGCCCTCCCCTACACCCTCCAGCCTCATGCAAAATCGAAATTTTGCATTTCCCACTTAGTATAGCTATGACAGCATAGACTGTTCAAAATAAATTTTATTGAGACAAAAAGGACCTAAAATACAGTAGCATAAAAAACTGAATTCACAAAGTTCAGATCTCTGATCTCCTTAAAACTAAATTTTAAGCTCTGCATCTTACTCATTTAATAATAATTTAAAAACACCTTCTCTGGTCAGGTACTCAGAAATGAAGAAGGAAGAGGAAGGAAGGACGAAGGGGAGGAGAAGAAGAAGAAAAAGAACCACCCACCACCTAAATCCAAGATATCTCCTCCAACTAGAAAACCCATTTCCTCATGTTCCTATTTATGTTTCAAAGTCCATCTAAAATGGCACTTTCTCAATGAGGAAATTCTTTCTTGACAGTCTTTTCTTAGATAAAAGTTTTCATTTAAAACTGTGTTCTCAAAGCATTTCCCTCACATCTCTATTCTGGCATTTATCAACTCAACTATGATGAGTCTCAAAGTCTCCTTCCAGATACTGAACTCCCTAAACACAAGGATCACATTTTATTTATCTTTGTAGCCCAGAAGAGCCCAAAACAGTATCTAGCAAATATTAGGCATTCATGTCTGCTATCATGGTTTACTGCTGAGAATGTTCATCCCTACCACTACATTTTAATGCCCTGGTATGTTTATCCATTAATTCACTCATTCTTTCTTTTAAAAGATACTTACTCATCACACAATGTGTGCCTAGTACAATGCTAGGTACTGGGAGTACATGGGGAATAAATCAGACATGGTCCCTAGCCTCAGCTCTCTCAATCTAATACAGGATACAATAAATGTTATATGTTTACAAATAATATTCCCTGGGACATATCAGTCAATCCTACAGTTTTAAATACCACCTTGTCAACAAATACCAAATTTATATTCAAGCCCAGATCTTGCTCAGGTACTCTAGACTCACATATTCAACTACCTTCTCAATATATTCAATTGAATGTTTACTAGGCATCTTCCATTTAACAAGACCCAAACAGAACTCTTGATACTCCCCACTAAACCCTCTCCTTTCCTATCTCAGTAAATGTCCACACCATTCACCTAGTTGTTCAAGCTATGCCCAATTTGTCTTTTCCTCCATCCTTCCACAATCAATCATCATCAAGTCCTGCTGCCTCTAGCCTCAGAATATATCAGTCTACCCTAATCTTTAATAGTAGAGGCCACCACCATCTCTTACCTGGAGTCACTGGTAACCCTATTACTCCTTTTGCTCTTTCACTCCCATCCAGTTTCCACACATTAGCCAGAAGATTCTTTCTAAAATATCATTCCCTGGATTGCAATTAAAATCTACTGGATGAATGAAATCCAAACTTCTTATCTCAGCCTCCAAAACTGTATATGATCTGATCCCTACATACTCTCTGTCCTCATCTCATACCATTTTCCCTCTTATGCTTCTATCCTGGCCTTCTTTATATTCACATCATAAAGCATCTGCACTTGCTATTCCCTGGATTGTTTCCCTGCTCTCCCCAAAACTGGCTCTTTTTTTGCATTCAGGTCTTAGCTCAAATGTCACCTCAGAGAGAACTTTCCTGACTGCCTTTCATACACCCCATCCTAGTCAGTGTCATTAACACCCTGTTTCATTTTCCTGATAGCACTTATCCCTATTTGAAACTGTACTGTTAATCTGTCTGACTCATCTCTAAAATCTAAGCTCCTTGAGTGAAGGAAACTAATAAATGGCTTTAACCATAAAAACAGGTATATGGGAAAAGGGAGATCTAATTTAGTTTAAGTTGTCGGGAAAACTTCTCCCAAGTAATGTAGATGGATGACAATGAATTAACCGTATAAAGGAAAGTGGGGAAAAAATGAGGATTCTGAGCAGAAGGAACAATGTTGAAAGACCAGGAGGTGAAAGACAGCATGACAAATTTAAGTAAATGCAGGTCAACATGGCTAAAGCAGAGTTGGAAAGAGAGAAAACTGGATATCAGCACATGCCAGATTACATAATACTTTGAAGGATCCCGGTGATTATCGTAAGAGAAATTAGAACTCTTTAGAGATTTTAAGTAGGTAAGTGATATGATCAGATTTGCATTTGTATAAAATCACTGGCAGCAATATGAAGAATGGGCTGGAGGAGAGCAAGAGGATCCACAAGACAGGTTAGGATGCCTAGGACCAGAGAGTAAACAAGGGCAACCTGGCGTAGTGTAAGAGAAGCAGATAGATTGGAAAGGTATTTATAATGTAAACATGTAGTGATTAAGGGAAAGGGGGGCTCAAAACGACTCTGAGGCTTCTGCCTTGGCAAATCTGAGACAGAGACCAGAGAAGAAAGAAGCAGATGGCACAGTAACTTCGGCAGGGAGCTATTTGCACTCTCAACCAATACCCAAAGCAGCGCATAAGGATTAGGAATGTTGCTGAGGGCTACAGGACCGTGTTTCCCTATTCACAGCCAACCGCCGTTCACAATGCAACACAGCAAACGGGTTCTAAATGAACGCTCTCCGATAACACGATTGCTCTCTTCATAGATGCATCTACTTGACGCAGGTGTCTTGTCAGACTCTCGTCACTCCACCCAAAAGCGTACATTACTCTACGGCTACGAAAAACTCTACTCCTCCCTCTCTATTAGACATCATCTCGGCTACGAAACCTTGCCGGTCTCAGGCTGGGGCGCTGCAGCTTCTGTGAATCCATCACTTCTGCGACAGACTCCAATACGGAAAAGCTCGCTTAGTAGCTTTCTTTTTTATTTATCTTCCCTGGAACCTGTGCTCCGTAGGGCAAGGCGGCCTCTCTCACTGTGGTATCCCCAGCACCTAACACAGTGGCCGACACGGAGCAGATACTCAGTCAAAAGACCTGAGTGAATGAATTGACGAACGAATGCCTCCTGGGTGCACCCCGTCCCAAAGAAAATCCCACCCCCCAGGCCTCGGGGGCCTTGACGTCTCCTCCTTTCACACACACCAGCCTCGGCCAAGCGCACCTGGGTTACGAACTCCGCGTTGATCTGGGACACCGTGGGAGCCACGATTTTCTTGGGCTGAGCAGGGGCCGCCATGGCAGCACTCTCACTCCGCTCCAGTGGAAAGGAAAGGTCCCCTCGGAACAGCGGTGAACGTGATGCACTTCCCCTAACAGGCAGCTCTTGCCGCCCAACTCCGCGGAGCAGGAGCCCGCGGGCCGGGATATCCTCGGCCTTCACAGTCTCAGAGGAGCGCGTCCAGCAGCCCGTACATCTTCCCGGAAGCGGAACGGAACAGCGCCGGAAGTTCGTGCAGGCGTTGGGTCTGAGCTACAGAATGCAAGGGCTTCGGCCTCCTCCGCATGCGCCCCCTAGCGGGAAGCTGAAAGAACGCACCCAGCACTCGGGATCGGGTCTCAAGGACTCGGCAGGTAGGTGAGGGTTCTCCAGGTACAATTGCTCGGGTGGGGGAGACTTGGCGGTTCTCTCAAACCTAAAAAAAGCAGTAGTGAAAAAAACATAGGCTGGGTACGGGGGGTTCGGTTTTAAATGTTTCTTAACAGATTCATGGAGCTATAGGTTGACATACAATGAACTGCATGCACATATTTGGAGTGTAAAATTCGATCCGTTTTCAGTCATACATCCGTGAAACCATCACCAAAATCAGGATAATAAGCATATTCAACGCCCCGAAAAGTTTACTCATGCCTTTTGCAATCCATTCCTATTGCCATGCTAGGGAAAAAAGAGGCTACTAGGTAAAAAGGGGCTGACAGGTTAGTGAGTGAAGAGGCAATGGACAAAGTAGGTGTAAAATGCATCTTCAGCATAAAAGAAAGATACAACAGTAACCAGAATAACAGGTAAAACTCAAGTTGTTTCTCTCAACTGTTATCTCTTTTTACGCTAGGTGCAGTGGAATTTTTTTTTTTTTTTTCCTATCCTCCCTTCTTTCCAAACAGAACTTCAAATTTGACCTAACAGCTAACCAGCATAAATGCAAATTCTTGGACCCAACACCAGACATGAGAGAAACTCTGAGGATGTGACAGCTATCTATGCTTCTAACAAACCCTCTATATGATTCCAATGCAAACTAAAGTTTGAAAACCACTGATCAACAGTGACAACAGAGTTATGAACAAAAAGCAGTGGGAGCAGCACAGGGAATGGCTTGTTTGGGTAAATCAGAAAGGCTTCCAGAGGAAGTAGTATTTAAGTTCAAACTGAAAGAATGAATAGAAACTTGCCAGTGTAGATGCAAAATATTACATGTTCCATATTCCTTTAATAATACCATTGTGCTACTTCTCTTTTTCTCCTAATGCTAATAGAACTCTAGCAGTTAGCCCTGAAATTTAAGTCCTTCTAACCAATAGAAAGCAATGGAAAGCTCAAGATAGGAATTAAGTGTTCTTTCCCTGCTTCTAAAAAGAAGATATTCTGTATCATCAAACAGTCCTTGAGGCATGTGGCGGGCTCAGTAGGTGGAGCCTGGACTCTTGTCTCAGAGCCATGAATTCAAGCCCCCACGTTCAGTGTAGAGATTACTAAAAAACAAACAACAACAAACAGAAAACCCAAAAATGGGTTATCTAACATGTAAATTGAAATGTTTTGGGGGCCTGGCTGGCTCAGTCAGTAGAACATGTGACTCTTGATCTCAGGGTTGTGTGTTGAAGCCCCACGTTGGGATAGAGATTACGTTAAGAAAATAAGTAAAAAATCAATTCACCATTAAAAAAAAAAGTTTTCTGCAAGCCAGTTTTAAACACTTTAGTTTTTTCCCATAATTGTGGAAAACCAAATAAAATCTGGCTCATCTAAATTTCTTCTTTGAACTAAGAGTGTTAAAGTCTGTATCCAATTTAAATAATAGTGGGTAGACAAGATGGAGACAAGAATAGCAAGAATATGCATGGGAGGAATTAATTCTGTATTTCTTTAGCACCAATCTGGAGAAAGGCCAAAGAGGAAGATAAATGGGTAAGCAGGTAGATCATGTGACATGTAATGCAGCTAACATCCTTTTGTAGGTGATAAGAAACTATCAAAGAAATGTACTAAAAAGGAAAAGTAAAAAATAAATAAGTAAAAAGGAGATGATTAAATATCCATGTTAGGAAATTCAGTGTAGAAGGTGGATTGGAATAGGCCCAGGAAAGTGTTTGGCCATCAGTACCTTGTTCCAGTATTTTTACCTTCTATTTAAAAAAAAAAAGTCCAAACTGTGTAATTTGAAAGTTTATTTTTAAAATATTCTGAAATTTAAATTCTTCAAGACTCTTAACCACCATCCACTTTCCTTCAACACACACACATTTTATCCTAAAATTGTTGTCCCTACCGCAGTACAAAACAAGAAACAATAAATCCACTAACTCAGCCAATGAAACTACTTCAGTAAGTAATCATGCTACAGCCTGGAATCACCCAAACAAAAAATTTTAATAAATCTCTTTAAAGACATTTATAAAGATTATTTTTTCAGAAAACCAAAGTAATTGATTCAACAATACTAACAGTTCTAGCATGCAGCAAATCATCATGTAACATCTAATGTTTAATTTTCTTATCATGGATGTATACAGTTTATTTTCATTCCTATAAAGTTTCCACAAGAAGCTTGCAGTGATAAAGGTAAATAAGGATTTTGTTACAGGTACTTCAAATAGCACTACAGTACATCTTTGACAAAATTTTTACAATTATTCCCACTTTCAATATGAAACAGCTTTTATTAAAAAGGCATGGGCCAAAAAAAAAAAAAGTATAGTAGTATCACTTAAGCAAATAAAGTCTAATAATCATACAAGCACAACACTGTTAGGACTTTCCCTATTTGGGTTGGGAAAGGACTAAATGAGACATTTGCTTCAAATAAAATTACGTAAATAGCTTTGGAAAATCCCCAAATACACAATTTCAAACAAAAAATCCTCGATCCTATATTCTTGGAAAATATGAGCTAATTATTCCTTGCTTTTATGTAATAGGTATGTTCTTGAAGTTTTGTGTAAGGCAAATTCTATAAACCCTCATTTTTCTTGCATTGGAGGAACCTATCTGGAGGAAACCTAAGAGAAATTATTCTTTAAAACATGATTCTCCTGCACATTTATACATCATTGGGCATTTTATCTGTACTGTCACGTTTTATCTCTGTATATTAAACCCAAGTTTCTCAAAATGCACTTGAAAAAGATACCAACCTCTCCTCCCCCGTCCTCCTATACAAAGACAATTTCTTAAGAGTTATGACAAAGAACTTACAATGCAAAGAATGTTCATTATTCAGTCTCAACAGAGGGCTTGTCACTATATTTAAGTGTGCTAAGACAAACACCGACCTGTTCTTCTCTTAAAAGATAATGGTTATTTTATTACTAATAAATGTCATTCTTAAAGATTTTATTAAAAAATGGCAAATACAAAGGACAATTTGTGATTATGTCTTTTATAGCTTAAGATTCCCAATATTTCCCTATCATGACAGTGCTGTTGAGAAGAATGATATCCTCAATTCCATAAACATTTTATTCCTAAATGGGAATAATTACCTTACTAATCAAAACAATTTGCTAAGGATCAAAATAATATTCTTTAGCATTAGAGTCTTGCAAGAAACAGAATTCAAAACTAGAACTAGACCTAGTCATTGCTATTTGATCAAACTTAACAGATAGATTTAGTTAAGTCACAGGACCACTCAATTCAAGAGGCATTAAAACAGTTTTACTGAAGTAAAATAGAAGTCTTGTGGAGATGCAGATCTATAGGTGAGTCTTAAGTCTATACAACTACTGTTGTCAATCATGTAGTAAATAGATGAATTTCATTTATTCCTCTGAAAAGATAATACTGCATACATATCATCAAAAAGATTATGGCACTTGGACGATATTCCTGATAAGTAAACATGATAAATGTATACAGGTGCATCCTAGTCTCTCTCCTACTTTCAGATCTTTTGGGAAAGACAACAACAGGCTGGGTAAAAAACCAACTCTAATCCCCTGTGGAAAAGGAGGTGAAGCTACCAGAGTCCTAAGAATAAATAGCTTGCAAAAGACCAATGAAAATAATGCTGTGATTTTCTTATCCATTTTCACTTTTACTGCCTTCAGTTTTTAAACTTACAAGAAAAAATTTTGCAATGGAATTTGAGCCACAGGTGGACAAAATTATGCTTTCATGTGAAACAAAATAAATAAAATGTAGTGGGGCTATTTGCTGCAGCCAAAACCCAATTTTTACCTCTGTCTTTTGAGTGTATCTAAAAGAAGATGGCATACATTAAGAATTCCTTTAAAAAATAATGAACTGAGTTATTGTACCGCATCATGGATTTACATTTTCAATACAGCCAAAATATGTATTAAAATAAAATAAATGCTTACTGTATGGCATCAAACCATGTTCTTCCCCCTAAAAATTAATTTGGCTGTTCCTAAAACATTGTATTAATTTTCTATGTATCTTGGCTCTTACTTGTAGGACAAGCAACTGCCTATGAAATCACTCAACCTAAGGAAGGCCTTTTAATAAAAATACATTTTAAATGATACAGGCTTTAAGAACAAGATCACCAGAGAGACCACAAATGTGTTACTGGTTCTGTCAGTTACATAATTGAATTTGAGAACCACTTTATCTTGTGGTTGGTCATTCCTTAAAGTGAGTAAGTTGATGTCTCTTCCAGTGAGGAGCCTGCCTGAATGTTTTGCCACAAACTGAGCATTCAAATGGCTTCTGCCCTGCATGAATTAGATAGTGTCTTTCCAGTTTAGATGGAGATCTAAAACTTTTGGAACAAACGCTGCATTGGTAAAGAAGGCCATCATTCCTCTCTGCACGCCCTGAATAACCACAACAATGACTGTGTTGGCTCTGCTCTGATTGCAGAAGTGCGCTAGAAAGATAAGGCTGCCTGTTCCTGTAGGGGGTACTGAGAATGAAATCCTCTGATTCTGCCTTAACTTTTATATCTGATATTTTATCTGACTCTGAGACCTCATATTTTTGGAAACCAAGAGTTTGACATTGTTGGGAAGCATTATAGTTAACATTATCACCTGGATGAATGAGAAGTTGGTTCAAATTTTCAAATTCTTGGCAAAGAGATCTTCTATAAGGTATCTTATCAATATGAGTTAATTTGTGTCTTTTTAAGTGAGCTGACTGTCTAAAAGATTTCCCACAAACATTACAGCCAAATGGCCTCTGTCCAGTATGAATTAAATAATGTCTTTGTAGTTTGGAAATAGAAGGAAACACTTTCTCACATTTGTCACAAGGACACATCTTATGTCCAGTATGGATGTTTTCACTTTGAACTGAAAAACCACACTGAAGCACTTCACAGTTATCAAAGAATTCCTCACCTGATGAACCATAGATAGATACATCTTTATTATTCACTGAATTATCTGTAGTTAACATGTTTTCTGTTGTAAGGATACCTTTCAAGTTTTTACCCATACTTTGGCTCTGGAAGTGCTTTTGCCAAGAAAATGGCAAAGTCAACGTTTTCTTCTTTTTATTGCCAACTGTCTTATATGTTCCATGTTTGCCAAGGGAACCTATAAATGTTCTCTGGGCTTGTTCAGGGCTCTGCTCACCAGAAATAAGATCACAATTTTTCAAGAAATTGTTTTTAAATACTTTTTTCTCAGATCGAAAATTATCTAATTTCTTACCCCCAGCACGTTTAAGTTTAGCCAAGATTTTTTTCACAATGGTTTTATAGTTGTAGCTTCTTTTGAGCCTGCTTGGAATTTTGCCACCTCTGGCAGGAAAACACTTATGTCCATTGAGAATCTGCTCTGATTCAAAACACTCTTCACACTCTGGACACTGAAAAGGGACGATATAAATAGAGTGGACATCAAGTTGATTATTCTCCTCAGATTCACCTGTATCACCATTTTCAAAACCATCCTGCTTTGCATTTAACTTATTAGGCAGGGGGCATGATTCTGGACTCTTTATCTTCAATGAAAGAGTCTGAAAGGTCTTATTCCTGGTATGGATTTGTTTATGCTTCAGAAGTTTGCTTTGAATCTTAAATCCTTTTTGACAAAAACAACATTGAAAAGGTCTTTCTTCTGAATGTGTGAGCTGATGAATTTTTAAATGAGTTGACTGTCGGAAGGATTTACTGCATAAGACACACTTAAAAGGCCTCTGACCAGTATGAATAAGTGCATGCCTATCAAGTTTTGATTGTGATGGAAACATCTTGCCACAGATTGTACATGCGTGAATATTCTTTCTTTTCTTTGTAGGGCTGTATGTAGGATCAGACTTAGAGCATGGATGTAATGCCCATCTTTCCTCTGTGGTAAAAGTATGATACATCCCATATACTGGCTTTTCTTGCTTGGCCTCCAACAGTCTTCTGACCTGTTTAACATCATTCTGGTAGGTTTCATTGTGAAGTTGTTGGTGCTTCACAAACGTCTTCAGATTTTTAAAGTGGCGTTGACAAATGCTACATTTAAAAGGCAGATTATGAGTTAGCTGATGTCTCTCCAGATGAACCAGTTGCCTAAAGGTTTTATGACATACATCACATTCAAATGGCTTTTGACCAGTATGAATGAGATAATGCCTAGCTAATTTTGATGGTGTTTCAAAGTGCTTGAAGCAAATATTGCAAATATATGGCCTGTTTCTAGGTAGTTTGTTGGCTACTACACACTGTTGAATCTTTAGCATTTTTAAATTGTTTTCAGCCATCATATTCTTCAGTGATATACTCTGATGAACTCCATGTTCTTAAACTCCACAGATGTCTAAAAATTAAAAATAAAAATGTATTAATTTAAAAATTATTTATTCATATGAAAAGAAATAATTTAAGTTGTTTTTTATTCATATGAAAAGAAATAATTTAAGTTGTCCTTTGGTTAAAGATATTAAGGGTATAGGGGAACCTGGACTTTTTCTATGTTTAAAAGTAAGTTAATAATCATTTTAGATGAATACTTTAGAATAATAAAACTAACTTCACCCATAGAAATGATGAGTCTTTAAAAGAAATTTCTAGGGGTGCCTGGCTGACTCAGTCAATAGAGCATATGACTCTTGATCTCAGGATCATGAGTTCAAGCTTCATGTTGGGTGTAGAGCTTAGTTTAAAAAAAAAAAAAAGCCAAAATAAATCTCTAAAAACCTATATAATTTTAAGCTATATTTCTAATTGAGATAATACATTAAGAGGAGGATAATTTCAATTTCTTAACATTAAATAGACCTTTAATTCCAATTTTCCTAGTTCTCTATTAAGTAGTGTCGTCAATATTTAGTTGCTTTGTCATTATTGATTTTGGCCTGTAGCCGACCTCAATTCCTACCATATATTTTTCCTTCTTTTTAATAGTTTCTATGGAATACTCTTGAAAGAAGTCCCAGACTAGAACCACATACCACAACCATCTCTGATTATAACAGGAACTGACTACCCATAGTTCCTGTGCCAAAAATTGTCTATGGCTGATCAACTACCACTAGCACTAAGACTGGCTACTATTGTCATTTGCCTTCACACCAGGTGGGAAAGCACTTACTGGGAGCCCTGTAACTGCTAGAACCATTGGTGGCAACAAGTGATCTCATCTGCTATTTATAAGTGATAGCTCAGGGATCCCCAGTGCTCCAAGTGCAGTCCCATATGTACTTCTACAGCGTGCACATTAATTTGATAGAGCTCCAAATCCCACTTCAACCGATTCTCTGTGCTCTCAACTGATTTTTTGTTATTCGTAATATGAAAACAAACAAAAAAACCAAAACAAAGCCAACACCATGTACTTTTTCCTGTTAAACTGAAAATGAAAAGTAAAATAGCAAATCTCAGTGGTTCAACCTGAAGATGATTCTGACAACTGCAAGATAACACTCTGTTGGAAGACTGTAAAAACCGATTTAAAAAAAATTCCAATGACGCCTCAAGGCTGAAAGCCTGTTGGTTTTTTACTAACACCATAAAAGCGAAGTGAGGCCATCACAAAAGCAAATGAACAAGAGACGAACGACCTGAGAGAAACTTGGACCACTTCCAGCTGGGGAATAATCTCTGGCGACATTTATCACAGCCTTTCCTTCTTGGTGGCTGCGTCTGCCCCACTTCCCCTGGCCCACGCTCTTAAACCCTCACCTCTCGTCCCAGAGGGGCTGCAATGGACAGAGGACCCTGACGTCCGGCCGTCGCCCTCATCGCCCACAACCAATAAGCACCTAGGGGGTCGAGCCGAGTCCAGAGACTGCAAAATCCCACACTAGGAAAGGAAGCGCAAGGGTGAAAATGGCTTTGACGGCAGCCAGGGGGGGAAATGCCACATGCGATTCGACCCACAGCAGAGGAAAAGCATCCTTTCTGCGCCTTCCTCTCAGAGACTGCCGCTCCCCAAGAGACGCAGTCGGGAGGCGGGGAACTGGAAAAGGAATGGGAGCCGAGGTCGTGGCGCCCCCGCTATGGGTCCCCGGGCACCTTGGAGGGATCGAGGCGGGCCCGACCCTTCCCGGGGATCGCTCCACCTCACACACGGATTCCTCAAGTCCTCCTCACGCACCTGGAGCTGGCACGGACCCGGCAGGCACGCATCTCAGGGCCCAGACGCCGCGAAGGCAGCGAGCGCACGTCCGCAGGGCTGGCGCGGCGACGGGCTGAGCGCGCAGGCGCAGCGCTCCGGAGCGCCCAGGGACGCGGTCCGGCTGGAAACAGGCTCCCTCCCACCCCAGGGCCGCCGTCGCTTAGGCTCGGTCTGCACGACGGCGGGGAAAGGGGGCGCTCCAGAGGTTGGTCCCCACCCCTAGCGCCGCTCCCCGCGCCCTGCAGTTTCGCGGGGAAGAGAAGAGAGGAGTGAAGAAGGCTGTTTCTTCAGATTGCTGACGATTAGATGAGATGGATGTAAAGTGCTCAACGCAGTGCCTAGAGCCTAGTAAGCCCTGAATAGCTTCGTCATTTATTACTTTTTATATTACATACAACCTTATGAAGCGATGGGATCTCATTTTAAAATGAGGAAAAGGAGATTGAGGCGTTAAGAAACTTACTCAGTGTCACACGGCTGATAGACGATGGAGGTGGGATTTGAACACAGGCGTCTAGTACCAGACCTGCACTTTTAATTCGCTACTTCTTCCCCAATTATAGATATCTCAGTATTTTATGTGGACACTATTAAGGGTTAAACGTGTAGTCCAGTTACGGACGTGGGTGACACATTATTAGGTATAAGATGCTTAGGTATCTACCGAAGATTTTAAGTACAAAAGATAGTGGAAAATTATTGTGCATTTTTGCAGGGTCCGATTTTAACTGCCTCAGCTTGAGCGATGAGGACATGAGAACAGGTAACAAGCATATTTTCTTTCAACTGTAAGTAACTTTTTGCATTACTTGTCAAGGACCACTGACAACAAAAATTGTTATTTCTAATGTTTTTATACGTTCCTCTATTTAATAAGGAGAAAGTTGGTCCAATGAAAAGTCATTCTCTATTTTCCATGTGGCAACACGAGGAAATGGCTAGTAGGACATAAGCTTTGGCTTTTATTTTGTAGCAAGCTTGGAGGAGTCACATTTGGGGAAGGTTGAAGCCCTTCCAACAGAAGCAGAGATAGAGGAGGGAAAGAGCTTCCGTGTCTTAAGTGTTAACCTCAGGGTAGGGACTCTGTGTGTTCAGATAACCCTTGAAGACTTGCTCTCTCCTGCAGCTTCTCCTGGGAGCTCAGCTCAACCAAATCATGCGAACAATTGCATCCATCACCAGCCACATAAATCCTCAGAAAAGATACGCAGACCGTAAGAGAATATCACCTGAGGTTGGGAACCAATGGAGGGTGCATTACCTGCAAAATAAGTAGGCCTTTGCACCAAGAGCCTGAATTTGGAGTGTGGAACATAGATGAGACATGGATAAGCTATTCTCCAAGGCCACATACCCTACCTCATAGCCTTCCCCATTCACCCTGAAAGTCATCTCAGGAGCCTTCTGGGGGAAAAAAAAAGGGGTTAGAAATTACTGTGAGTAAGTCATCAGGAAGATTTCACTGAATAGGTGAGATTTGAATGGGGACTTAGCAGTGGTTTCAATATGGATAAACAGAAAATGTGGGGGGCAGGCTAGAACATTGTAGGGAGAGATGGGAGTAGTGATAAGGAAAAATAAAGAAACGGCGTGGCAGATATCTTACCTCTGCAACTTACTAGTGTGTGTCCTTAAAAGTTATTTAACCTTTCTGAATCTCAGTTTCCTCATCCTCAAAATGGGGATATAATTAATTAATCATTCATTCAATGACCTGTCATGTACAAAGTACAAAGGATTCACTTGTAAGCATATGAAGATGAAACGGTGAGGGCCCTGACTTCAACGTAGTTTTCAGCTCAGAAGAACATGCAAAGAAGTATAATATGATAAGAGAAGATATGTATGGGGCAGCAGTGGGGAGGAGGAGTGTCTAAATCTGCCTGGGACTTCAGGTGGGGATTGTCTTTGACCTGAGGCGTTAATTATCCATCCACCCATCCATCCATCCTACATATATTTTAAGCACTTGCTATGTGCCACGCCCTGTTCTACATTACTGGAGATAGAGTAGGGAACAAATTAAAAAGTCAGCAATTCCTGTCTTCATAGATTTTTCATTTATAGTTTTTTATATATTTATATGCCTATGGAGGGAGACAGACAATAAACTAAATAAGGAAAATATATCATATCTAATATGTAAAATAAGCACAGAAGGGGGCTATGAAGATTTGGGTGGGAGGGCTTGTCGGCATTTTAGTAGACAGCCGGGGATGACCTTACTGAGCAGTTCTGTGATTTTTGAGTGGAGCCTGATAGAAATGAGAGAGCCAGTCCTCCTTATTTATGCTTCACGTTTAGAGCACTTACTGCTCACCAGGCACTTTGCAAGAAGCTGAGAAAAGCCTTAAATGCCTTGCAGAGGTTTTCTTTTTTTCTTCTTTATTTTAAACCTGTAGGCAATAGGAGATTATTGAAAAATTTTGATCACAGGTATGGCAAGTTTCCATTTGTGTCATAGAAAATTCACTCAGAAGTAAGATGGATGAAAAAACAGCGGTGGCAAGATTAGAATAGCCACGTTGTCATCTAGGGGCTTCCTACTCCTTGAATATCTGGTTAACTTGGATGAAAATCCAGTTCTGTGGCCTGTGACAGTCTTCATGCTACCTGTTCACAGTTTGCTCCTAGTGTATATGTATCCTCCTCAGTAGTTCTTAACCTTTAGGGCTATCTATCTCCTTTTTAGCAACAACACATTGAATGTAGAACTTAGCTTCCTTGTCAGTTTCTGGAAAAATATCCAGTCATACTGGTGTGTGTGTGTATGACAGCAAGAGAGAGAGAGAGAGAGAATACTCTACTGAAGATTCAAGGGTCACTAGGGGATAGGGTTTCAACTGAAAAGATGTGGGGCCTGGGAGCAACTCAGCCAGTACCAAGTGCATCCAAGAAAATTGCACTTGAAAGGAGTCCACACTTTGAGCATCTTTCATATGTCTTTGGAATATTTTAAAGGCAAAAACTATGAAATTGAGTTTTAATGCTTGCTAAAGCTCTTCCTACACCCAAGTGACTGACCTGGCAGAGAGTTCAAATCTTCTGTTTTCATCTCCCCTCTTATTTTCCTCTTACCTCTCCTCTTTCTTTCTGTGGAGCAACCAATAAAACCATCCACTTGCCTCCTGCAGATAATCCACCAAAACCTGTACCCCTCAAATGTTAGTTTCTACCCCCAAGCAATTATCAAAGAATTTTTCCAACAAAGATAGCACTCCCTTTCTAAGAGGATTTTTGATGAATAAAATTCTCTCTTTCCCATCATATATTTTCTCAAGAAAAATATTTGCAGACTCTTGTGTGTTTTGCTGCAGGACTTCTGAGGGGTGGCAGGGGCTGGAGGTGAGGAGTGGTAAGTTGGGATCAGAAGGTAAAACGTGATACAACTGTATTTTACTTAAGGCAGTTAGACCACATCCGACTTCCAGGCTAGTCCCAATCTCTTGGAGGTTGTTAGAAATTTTCTTTAAAGCTCCACTAGTGCTAATGCCTATAGGATTTCTGGATCTAGTTAGGCAGTGGCATCCTACCCCACCCACCCCCCATGTGTTGGTTCAAATTCCATAGTTACCCTGAAAGCAGGTGGGATTCTCAGCATAGGGCTTTGACCACATTTGTTAACCCTTAGAGTCAGGGCTGACCTCTGGACCCACATTGATTACAGAAACCCCTCCTACTACTTTAATATTGGGGTATAGGTCAACCAAGGAGAGAGGGCAGAGCTATGGTATCTACCAAACGTTTTTGCTTATGCCGTCAGGAGAGCCTGACATTGGGACTTCTCTCCTGTTTCTGGATCTTAATTTCTTGAGTTCTTTTCATTCCTCCAAAAAATACCTATCCTCACAAGGGCCAGAACAGATGGAAGCGTTTCTCTTCTCAGCCCCCAACCCCATGTAGTGCTATGGGTTTTAAACCTGTCTCTGGTGGCTGCTAGATTGCAGGGGGCAAATGTGTGAGATATTACTGATCTTTTGTTTAGGACCTGGCTTCCCAACTAGATAACTCAATAGTCATTGTTTGTGTTTAAGCCTAGGGCTTTTTCTGGTGTGTTCTCTGACCCAAAGTAACTTACTTACCCCCTAGCCTGGGGGCATTGGTAGTTGGGTGAACGACTGTGAACTAACTATCTGTACTTGGGTGGCTGAGCTCTGCACACTCCACATAGTTACACGGGTACCTTCACCTCTAACCCCAAATAATCAGTCTTCTCTCTTCCTCCCTTTGAATAACTTCTTTAAAAGCAAGGAGTAGGGGCGCCTGGGTGGCTCAGTCGTTAAGCGTCTGCCTTCGGCTCAGGTCATGATCCCAGGGTCCTGGGATCAAGTCCTGCATCAGGCTCCCTGCTCTGCGGGAAGCCTGCTTCTCCCTCTCCCACTCCCCCTGCTTGTGTCCCTTCTCTCGCTGTGTCTCTCTCTGTCGAATAAATGAATAAAATCTTTAAAAAAATAAAAATAAAATAAAAGCAAGGAGTAGGAGGATAATCCATATTTTCACAGGAAGTTCTGAGTTTCTCCTGTAATGTTTTGCTTTAAATTCCTCCTACATCAGCTTAACTCCAACAAGCCTGATTTTTCCACACTACTTTCCAACAGCGATGTGGGGATGCTTTGTGGCAAAACCTCTTAAGTTTTAACACAAATGCAAAGGTCACTTCTCCTTCCAGCTGTTACATTGCCTAAATTCTGATTTAGAAATCCAGACATTTACCACATTGTCAAGCATGATTGCCATTAACAATGCCATTGTTAAGCATTCAGCTACCCAGTGTACCCTAGGGATGCACTGGCAACTTTGCAATCACATAAATTCTTAAATCTAGATCCTGCAAACTTTTAATTAATCATTGTCTAATTCCAACTGTTATTCCTCTAATATTTCAGGGAATGTGAAAATCCTTTTTCTGCGTTACCCAAAATTGTCTTTATTTCTCGTGGCATGTAGTGTTCACTAGGGGTCGTAATAGGCAGTCCCCAGTTCAGATCTTTGAGGGACCCTGACTCAGTAGAAGAAACAATCATAATAGGAATCTTTCATTAGCCCTTTACAAAGTTGTAAGTTAAGGACTTCTTTTGTGTTGCTGCTTTTAATATTTTTTTCTTTATCACTATATTTTGCAAATTTAATTACAATGTCTTGCTGTTGTCCTGTGTTTGTTGATTTTGATGGGAGTTCTCTGTGCCTCCTACATCTGGATATCTGTTTCCTTCCCTAGGTCAGGGAAATTTTCAGCTATTATTTCTTCACATAAATTTTCTGCCCTGTTTTTTCTCTTCTTCTTTTGGGACTCCTATAATACAAACGTTATTATGTTTGATGGACTCACTGAGTTCCCTAAGTCCATTCTGCTGTTGCATAATTCTTTCTGTCTTTTGTTCAGCTTCATTATTTTCCATTATTTTGTCTTCTAGGTCACTAATTCATTCCTCCAGCCTGCTGTTCATTGCGTCAAGCCTGCTTCCAATCTTGTTTATTGTTCTCTTCATCTCTGATTCTTTTTTAACTCTTTAATCTCTGCCGTGAGGGTCCATCTGATGTCTTCTATTCTTTTCTCAAGGTCAGTGAGTATCCTTATGCTTGCTTTCTAATTTCTTAATCTTCTCAACAACTTTGAAAGGAAATATTTTTGTCTCTATTTATGAATTAGGAAATATAAAGACCGAGAGTTTAGTTGACTTGTCAAGGTCATGCAGCTAGTAAGTGCAGGAGTAGGTTTCCTTTTTTTTTTAAGATTTTATTTATTTATATGTCAGAGAGAGAGAGAGAGAGCACAGGCAGAGGGAGAAGCAGGCTCCTCGCTGAGCAAGGAGCCCGATGCAGGACTTGATCCCAGGACCCTGGGATCATGACCTGAGCTGAAGGCAGATGCTTAACCGACAGCCACCCAAGTGTCCTGAGGAGTAGGTTTCAAATCCAGATTTGTCTTGACTCCAAAACCTATATTCTTTCTACTGCACCGTAATATAAAACATGTAATACAATGCTTACAGCATATTTGGTGCTCAATATATTATACTTTTTGTTCTTACTTTTTTTCACTTAGAGTCAAGTGTTTATGTATTTTAATATATATATTTATCTAAATATATTTTTTATAAAAATATGTGACATATATTTTGTACATTTAAATATATTTTATATTTGAAATATGTGATATTTGATATACTTATCATATGTGATGTGTATATTTTATCTATTATATATATGTTATATATGTATTATGTGTATGTGTGTCCTTTCTTGTGGTTCTGCTTCTCTGATTGAACACCACTGAAGCAGGGGCAAAAGTGAAAGCTGGAATACTTGTTAAGAGGCCAACACCATTTAGTCCAGGACCAAAGATCCAAGATGTCATCATGGAGATGGAGAGAAGTTTACCAGTTTAAGAAATGTTTTGGAGGTTGTATTATGGTTCTCTAGAGAAACAGAACCAGTTGGAGAGAGAGAGAGAAAAGAAAGAGATTTCTCATAAGGAATTGGCTCATGAAATTATGGAGGCTGAGAAGTCCCAAGAGCAGCAGTTGGCAAGCTCAAGACCCAGGGGGACTGATGGTGGAGGCTGGCAGGCTTGAGACCCAAGAATAGCTGAGGTTTCAGTTTGAGTTTAAGGGCAGGAAAAGACTGATATCTCAGCTCAAGTAGTCAGGCAGAAGGAGGTCCCTCATATTTCTTGTTGTTTTTGTTCTAGTCAGGCCCTCAACTGATTGGATAAAACCCACCCACATTAGAGGGAGCAATCTGCTTTACTCCGTCTACTGATTCACGTGTTAATCTCATCCAGAAATATTCTCAGAGACAAACGCAGAATAATGCTTAACCAAATGTCTGTGCACTCCGTGGCCCAGTCTAGTTGACACATAAATTAACTTTCACATAGATGTGAAGGAAAAACTCAGGTTTTTTCCTTCCTATGTAGAGAAAAACCCAGTTCTCCTCTACTTTGAGTTTCTTCCCTGTGAGTTTCCTACTAACACAAACCACTTCTGACATTTCTAGTCACCAAGTGTGTGTGTGTGTGTGGGGGGGGGTTTCCTCAAAACAACAAGCAAGCCTTTGACTCCAGCTGGGAGTCCTACCATTCAACTCAATTCTGACACTGTCTACCTAGATGTAGCCTCAGATCTCTTGGGTAAGCCTGCCTCTCCCCACCACTACTTCAGATGCCAGTTGCAAGCTCAGTTATTGTTTGTGCTTCTGACCCACTGCTCTAGATCAAAGGTTTCAATGACCCCCTCTGCAAGTACAATTCATTTGCTAGAGGAACTCACAGAACTCAGGGGAATACACACATTTACAGGTTTATTCAAGGATATGATAAATAAGGCAGAAGAACAAACAGATGAAGAGATACCTAGAGCGAGGTCTGGGAGGTTCTGTCCCCGTGGAGTTGGAGTGGATCACCCTCTTGGTGTGGATGTGTACACCCACTTAGAAGCTCTTCGAACCCCATATTTTTGGGATCTTATGGAGGCTTTATTATGTTGGCATGATTGATAATCATTAATTCCATTTTCAGCCCTCGCCCCTCTCAAGAGAATGGGGCGAGGGCTGAAAATCCCAAGCTTCTAATCATGACTCCTTCTTTCCAGTGACCAGTCCGTTATCTAGGAACCATCCAGGAATCCACCCGAAGTCACCTCATTAGAACAAAAGATGCTTGTAATGCTCTTATCACTTAGGAATTGATGTGGGTTTTAGGAGCTGTGTGCCAGGAACCGGAGACAGAGACCATATATTTTCTATTATCTCATGATAGATGTATGTATGTTGGAGGCATGTCTGCCTTCATATGCACTTGCACCAGGCCCCACACTTGGGAGGACTCCATAGTTGGTTTAATGCTCTGCTGTTGCTGTCTTAAAATTCTTGGTAATTTTTCAACAAGGGGCCCTGCATGTTCATTCTTTATTGGGCCCCACATAATATGTAGCAGGTCCTGATTGGATATAAGGAATGAGGAGAAAAAAAGCTCAAGGATTACACTTAGGTTTTTGGCTTAAACAGCTGTGTGGATGGTACTGCATTTGGAGGTGGAGTTTGGGAGAGAAATTAAGAATTTTGATTTGAGCATGTTAACTTAGAGCTGCCTTTTAGACATTGTGGTAAGATATTTGTTGCTTGCTTCCCCAGCATTCATTTCCATCTTCCGGATTCCTGGCTAGGCCCTGTTTCCCAGCTTTGTGGTTAGGGTTTGATTGGCTCTATTTCCAGCCATCCACATGCTGTCCTGGTATGGCAGCCTCTGCCATATAATAAGTAATCTACTAAGCCGAGTAGACTAGTACTCTTTGTAATTCCCTTCAACCCTATATTAAAGAATAAGGGGGGAAAAGGATAAGGAAAGACTGACTCTTTGAGAAGGAGAGGCAAAGGCTGCAGAAATGGAGCCTAAAGTTTTTTGTCTGTTTGTTTGTTTTATCCCAGGCCATGGATACTTGTGGGAGAATCTGCTTATTTTCCCAGTATCTATCCTTGCCATCTTCCACTGTTTAGCTGGGTACATGGTCTCCTGGTATAAAGAGTACATTTCCCAACATTCCCTGGAGCTAAATACACAGTTATGTGATTATATTCTGTTTAATGGGCTATAGGGGGACGTAGTATATACATTTTGCTGGACATATCCTTAAAGAGAGGGGGCATGCCATGTCTCCTCACTTCAAATTTCAGCAGTCTAGAATTTGAATGCATTGACAGAAACACCGTAGTGAGCAACAGACAAGAACACTGGTCCTTTGACACCACGGAGCCATGCTAGTTTTGGATTGCCTACCTCTTATCTTTTATAAGAGAGCTAAATTCTATCTTATTTGAGATAAGACTATTATCCACCACTATTTTGGATTTCTGTCACATGTAGATAGTGTTAATCCTAAGTGATACAATGTTCATATAATTAACTCCTTTTCTTCTCATGGTACCTAAATAATGATATGTTTGTTACAAACAAGACTCTAATAAGGACAATTTTTATTACTCAGGCCATGTGCAATTTGGTCTACATACACACTGAAAAAACCCCTATTCAACCCATATTTTGCTTTGCCTTTTAAGTCCTCAAAAGAAATATAGACATTTTACTAGGATCTATATTATTAAAAGCACCACTACTTTCTCTAGGGAAGCAACAATTGATCCACATTTTTCTGGCACCAGCTCACATTTCATAAACCCTTGTTTAAAATTAACCCAAACCATTAAACAACACAGAAAAAAAAATTCTTTTTAAATTACACTATAAAAACTGCCTTTTGAGAAACTGAAACAGGTGAGTTTACATGTAATCTCAGATAAGGTGACCAAATATCCAAAATTGGCTAAGACAGTCCCAACTCCCAGATTGCTGGCTGCTCTGGTTTCTGTCTCAGTACACGTCCTGTGGTTCTGGCCAGATGTCATCCAACTTTAGGATAGGAATGCCTGCCCCTACTTGGGCGAACAAGTTACTAAAAATGGGAAGAAATAATAGGAAAGTGGAAATGGCAAAAAACTAAACTTTGATTGCAATTTTAGTTACATTTTGGTTCTTTGTTTGACAATGTTTGTAAGCATTTGTCAACACGTGTTGTTTAGTTTGGGGTCTTTGAAACTGTATGGGATGATCCATTTCTAGGGTTTGATCAGTATTTTTAAAAAGTGATATTGACTATAATAGACTAGAAAATGCCAACATGCATTTCACATACTAAAGATGAGTAGTTTTCAAAAATTTCTATTTATGTTTTATCTGTGAGTCTTTGGTGCAAGAGCGTGATCAAAAGAAGTTTAAAACTCACTAAATTTTAGTCATTTAGGAGTACACTCAGCCACTGTCTCTTGTATCATGAAGGAATATTAAGAAATTTTAAACCTTTCATTCAATAGATATTTGACATATATAACATTAATAGTACTTGTGCATCCATCACTTCCCTGTGTTTCCCTTAAGCCCAATTCTCACAAGTTTTCCAGGGCTGTTCCAGGGACTTTGCAAGAGTCCAGGACTGTGGGATGGGGGTTGTCTACAGGAGATTGGTCAGAGGACAATTCAACTTCGAAGTTCACTGGACAAATGGTGTTTAAGACTAAATTTAAGTTAGCCAGTTGGGCAAGGAAAGAAGGGCATTCCAGATAGAAGGAGCAGTATGTGTTAAACAGAAAAGAGAAGCAGTAGAGTATATAGGTTCATGATATCTTAGATGTAATTCTGAATTCCAAAAAGTTCTAAAAGCTGAAAGCATTAGGCAAGAAAACCAATTCAATCTGAACTCATTGGTGTGCTGCATTTGTCCCATGAGTTCAGATTGTTTTTATCATATTACACTGATATCCAGTCAGTCTAAAATATGGTTATGGTCCGCAAGATGTGTATTTGAGTTCTAAAAGAATATATAATTATAAAAGACTGGTGCATTAACTATTTACTTATCAGTTTTATAGAAGGTAATGTTTTTTTTCCTTTTTAAGTTTTTTTTAAAGATTTTATTTACGGGGCGCCTGGGTGGCTCAGTCGTTAAGCGTCTGCCTTCGGCTCAGGTCATGATCCCATGACCAGGTCCTGGGATTGAGCCCCACATCAGACTCTCTGCTCCATGGGAAGCCTGCTTCTCTCTCTCCCACTCTCCCTGCTTGTGTTCCCTCTCTCGCTGTGTCTCTCTCTGTTAAATAAATAAAATCTTAAAAAAAAAAGATTTTATTTATGTATTTGAGAGAGAGAGAGAAAGAGAGAGCAGGAGAGTGGGGAAGGTCAGAGGGAGACACAGACTCCCCACTGATTAGGGAGATCAACTCAGGGCTCTGTCCCGAGCATCAGAATCATGACCTGAGCTGAAGGCAGACCCTTAACTGACTGAGCCACATGGCGTCACTCCTCTTTAAGTTTTAATGAAAATAAAACCTCAGGGGCTCCTGGGTGGCTCAGTCAGTTAAGCATTCAACTCTTGATTTTGGTCAGGACATAATTACAAGGTTGTGAGATCCAGCCCCTTATCAAGCTCTATGCTGAGTGTGGAGCCTGCTTGAGATTCTCTCTCTCCCTCTGCCCCTCCTCCCACTCGTGCTTTCACTTTCTCTCTCTCTCTCAAAAAAAATATTAAAACTTCAAAATCCATAGCATTAGCAAAATAGAAATCTAGTAAAGCCAGCACAGTAATCTATGCATAATTATGGAAGAACTAGTGCATAAAATGATTATATGATATATCTCAGGAATCAGTTTGTCAAATTTATGCACAGCTTATTTATAATTGATGATTTCTTAATCTTTCTCCAATTGTTTAATGATTTCCATATGCTTGCTTGTGCTTTAACTTGTGTGCATTTGGTGAATCTTACCTACCACAGGTAAGTAGAAGTCTATAAAGTAAAAAATTGTCTCCTTTTCACCACCATCCTCCTTCCCCTTTAGCACATTGTCCAGAGGTAACCACTCTTAAGAGAGTTGTATATATTCTTTCAGACCTTTTTTCAAATTTGTATGTGAGCATGCCTTATGTCATAGATATACAAAAACAAATGTTGGGTGATGGGCATTAAAGAGGGCACGTGATGTAATGAGCACTGGGTGTTATATGCAACTGATAAATTATTGATTACTACATTTGAAACTAATGATGTTCTATATGTTGGCTAATTGAATTTAAATTTAAAAAAAAGAAAAAAAAAACCCAAATGTTTCTTGTGTCATTCTCTCACAGAACTGGCATAATGCTATGAAGGTGTTCTGCAACTTGCCCGCTTCACTTATGTTATATATATCTTTTCATGGAAATATGTATAGACCAGCCTGATTCTTTTTAATGATTGCCTCATGTTCTATTGCATGGATGTTCTTTAATTTAACCATTGCCCTACTGACGGGTAAATAGGGTTTTTCTATGTTCTTATGATGGCAAATATTCCTTCAGATTTACATCCCTGTACTACCTCTTAGTCATACTTAAAAGACCTCCTCAGTCTCTAAGGTCTTTAGCCAAAACATGTATTTTGTAGGAACTGATACCTTCTTTTCTCTTAAACCAAAGAGAAGTCATTCATGTTAACCTGTAAGTACAGCAACAAAAAGCATTTTGTTGATTTTTTTATGAGAATTATAAAGTAGTCACCTTTATAAGAGGGCTCTGACGTGGTAGAAACCAGTTAATGTCTTGCTGTTGACTGCTTTAGCTTACCAATCTCATCTTCTTAAGCAAGGTCATTCTGGAGGTTACTCTTAAAATTCTTCCTTAGTGTTCACTTCATCATATCTTTCATTGTAGGAACATCTAAGAAGCACAGACCTGAGGAAGAATCTCCAGGTTAAAGAGGTGGAAGTTGCTAGAATTTAAAAGCAGTGTTTCCACACAGGAGAAATGACCTGCTAAAGGGCCACGGCACCAGAACGCTTTCTAATTCTTTGCCTCCACTTCTGCCTCAAATAATGACCTACTCTAAGAGGAGGAGAGTGTGTTGGTTAGTAGCGTGGGCTTGCAGTCATACACCCTGGATTCTGCCTCTTGTTAGCTCTGGGCCTTGAGCAAATGACTTAACCTCTTTGTGACTCAGTTTCTTCATCTATTAAAATGGGGACAGGGATGGTGATGATGATATCACCTACTCTGTAGGGTTGCTATGAAAAAAATCAAAGATTAGTATTTGTAAAGCACTTACAGGGTCTGGTACCTAATAAACTTGATATAGATGTTTGTTAAATAGGAATGGCACAATGGTATGGACACTGTGGCTGTTTCTCTGAGTTTCCTGAAGAAACAGCTGTTCCTGAAACCTTCTGAAAACTCAAATGTAGCTGAAGTTGCCCAAAATATGGTATGAGCAATCTTCCTTCTTCTACTCATCAGCGCCTTCACTGTAGAGGGGTCTCTATTCAGTGCTCACAGAAGTCCTATATTTCAGTGGCCTGCTCTGGATATCCAAACTTCTAATGAGAAATGGTACCTTATTTAGGTTAAAAAGAAGATGGACTAATATTGGGTGTACGCTTTCTAGATAGCTGTTAGCACATTCTTTGTGTTCAACAAAATATTCTCACAAGAAGAGGAGCTTTACAAAAACATATCACAGAAGAAATTGAGTTAGATTTCAGAAACATAAGTACAATGAAAATTGTTTGGATTCACAGGAAATCTGTGACTTTCTGAATGCAAGAAAATGATATGAAATTCATTGACAATATATATTTATACCTCACATTTTCAGATTTTAATATTACAGCTACTAGAAATGCATCCAAAATTTATTTATATAAGAGCTGATTAGCCAGATCTGATATTTTGCAAGTTTTTTGTTACTGTTCCCTTCCCACCCTAAACCTGCAATTTTCTGCATTTTGATCAATTACAGAGCATGTGAAGTCAGGTGTGAAACTGGTTTCTCTTAATATGGTTATACTTCCAACACAGACCGTATAGCTCCTCACTTTCTCTTTAGTAGGAAGTTACAGGACCAAAAGGCCACACCTTTTGGGGAGCCTCCATATTCTCTGGAGTAGTTTAGGGCTTTGGGTTGAACACTATGACCAAGTAGTTTCATATTCTTGTCTGATGTATCATGATTTAGTTTCCCAACAAAGTTGAATGTCTTACTTCCTCATATTATCACTAACAGGATTTGGGGGATTGACACCAACTTTAAACCCCAGCTTCAGGACAGAATTATACTTGTTGGACTTGGGGTGGGATTTCTAATACTGAAAGAGGGAGGGAAAATTTGCATGCTGTGGATAGCCACCGAAGTACCCATGGAGAGTTGGCATTCAAGCTTTTAGACTTTGATTAAAACACTTGGAAGGAAGCTGTAGCAGATACAGCTATAATCAACTTATAATTGGGTATTTTATGTGTTTGGTTTTTTTATACCTCACCTTGTTCCCAAAAGACAAGCAGTTATGTGATTCCTCTTCTAGGACAGCATCAGGAAAAGATGGAGCTCTCATTTCTTTCTCCTTGGCCTGCGCAGGCCTGTGCTTAACTGTGTAATAATTTCTTTTCAAACTCTAGTTGCTCAGGCAACTACACTCTTTGCTCTCTAGCTTGACCCCATTTCCTGATGAATGGGCTTTTCATTTTTTCACTTAGTTCTAAAGGCTTTCACATTCTGCAATTTTCTCTGCTAAAAAGCTCTAGGCATAACTGCTTAGAAAATCATAGGCAATCATAAAACCTTAGATTTTTTTAAGGAAACTTAGAGATCATTTAATCCAACCCCCTCATTTTACAGTTAAAGAAATCGAGCCCCCAAGGAGGGTAAATAACTTGTCCAATGTCATCCTGCTAATTTGTAAACTGGCTAGAATTTTTCCGAAGCTAATTTTTTGAATTGGGTACAACTACAACTAAAACTGTTTTAAAGGGCACATACTTTTCCATCTTGATCTTTTAGAGCTGTCATATGAATATAATTTATAGAACCAAATTTACGAAATCATGACTCCTAATCCTAAAAAAAAATGCTGTGATGTGAGAAATAGTTAAATGAGGTTTGGAATTACCATGCTTTTTAATAGAACATTTATCATAACAATGGTCTCAGATGTGGTGGTTAATTGAGGGTTGACTAGGTCCAAGAAGATTGCTTTGCTTTACCTAAGATTTTATTTTGGTGGGGGAGGGAGTTGAGGGAAAATGGACCAACATATGTAGAGAGAAATGGGCATTAGGTTAGGCTCAATAATCTATTGTCACTACTGTTAATAAAATATCACACTTTCTGTCCACAAGATCACAACTCTAGTTTGTAAGAAATTATAAATTATTTTTGTATCCAGAACTTGCATCTAGCTAGAGCCAAAGATGAAAAGTCAGTAGCTTCCCCATGCTCTTTCTATAGACCACTCATTCCAGTTAGTGAGTTCTCCAACATGGCCACAAATAACTCATAGAGTCTTTGAAGAGCCACTCTTCTCTGTTGCTGTATGGCACTCTGTGCAAAGCAGTATATCTCACAAGCAGGCCCATCCCTAACATTTGTGAGCCTGAGATGAATGTGCAAATGTTTGTCTCCAACCTTACCCCTATCTCAATGGGCCATATACCCTTCTGTCCATACTGACCTGAAAGAAACTTGTGTATAAGTGTATAGACTTCACTCTACATATCCAAGCTCTCTCCACAAGTCCGCACACAAATTGCACAAGTAGTCACCTCTTGTCTTCACTGTGGGTAATACAGTCTGCCCTTAAGAGAATAGAGAGGAGCAGAAGGCCAAGCAGGCACCTGAAAGAGGCTCAGGGATTCATGAGCAGGGAATTGCAGGTTTTCTGGATAAAGAGAACTTGGTTTAGAAAAAGGAGAGCAGGTTCCTGATCGGAAAATCCTGATAGACCTGTCACCTTATGGGGAGGAAGAAGGTAGAGGAGGGCCAGAATAAGACCTAAGGCATTGTACCCAGGAAAGAAGTCTTGGTTGATTGGATCAAGAACAGTACTGCTGACAAGAAAACTCTGGGGTTGAACCCTCCTATAGGCATTGTCTCTTGTGTAGGACCTGTACAAGAAATGGAAGCAAAATTGTTTCATGGCCAGAAAGAAGCCACTTCAAACAAGTTATTTTTTAAATAGGGAAGTTTCAAGAGATGTTCTAAAAGAGCCTCTAAAAGAATAACACTGTTCAAAGGTATGACATGTCAAACTGGAAGGAATATTCAAGATTGTCTAATGAAGATGGAATAGAGACCACAGAGACAAGTAACTTGCCCAAGGTCAGACTGCAAGTAGTAATAGAGCTCAGCTGAACACTTGTAGCTTGGGTTTCCAGGTTCTCAGGAATGGGTTTTTTCCCATGACCTGGAGCTGAACCCCCTTGAAATGACTCTAAGCACCATGGAAGAATAGACACAGGGTAGCTCTTATACTGTAAGTGTATTTTTAATGATGTGGCAGCAGAACAGCAAATACCAGTGGTTTCTACAGAAAATCAGACACCAGTCACACTTTTGAGAGAGAGAGAACACGCAAGTGAGTGAGCGAGGGAGCTGGGAATGGGGTGAAGAAAGAGGGGAAGCGTTATAATGTAAGCGTCGATGCTGAGTATCAGAGAAACTTTTTCTCTTCTTATGAATCAAAAGAGAGTGATGTTATCACTATTAGGTGATTCATTTGGGGAAGTTGGTGCAATGAGAAAAGGTAGAAACGAAGAAAGGGGTTATAGGTACTCTGAATTACCCCCTCACTCTCATTTACCCCCAATTTGGGACTATATATAACTTGATTCATACCCTCCTACCCTGTCAGTAATGTTTATTTTAAATATGAAGGCCAGGAAATAAAATGTATTGAAGTGGCAAGTATGGTCTAAGTATCGATTAATCGTTTTAAAACAAATTAGTTTGGTCTGTGAAAAAGAGAATTAGGCTGGAGTACAGAATTTGTTTTCCTGTCGTAGGCCTGCAGCAAGCCATTTAACCTCTGCAGTGCTGTTTTTCCAAAGGTAAACTGAAAATTGCAAAGCTAGCTCTTAATATTTATGATGGCAAAAAATAGAGGGAGGAAACCCAAGTGTCCAATAACAGGGAAATAGATTATGGAATATTTATATAGTATAATATTATCAACATTAAAAATTACAATTCTGAAAATTTTTAGCAATATACTAAAAGTTACAATATAAGGTTAAGGGAAAAAGCATGATTCAGAAACTATATATATCGAGTTATGCCAACTTTCTAAAATATATGATCATAACATACTTGAGGGGGCACCTGAGTGGCTCAGTAGGTTAAGCATCTGACTCTTGATTTTGGCTCAGGTCATGATCTCAGGGTCATGAGATTGAGCCCCACATTGGGCTCTACCTTCAGCGGGGTCTGCTTGAGATTCTCTCCCTCTTCCTCTGCCCCTCCCCCCACTTGCTCTCTTGCTCTAAAATAAATTAATAAAATTTAAAAAAAATACTTGAAACAAATACATCAACGTGTTAATTTTATTATCTCTAGGTGATAGAGATGGTTTTAATTTTCTTCTTTATATAGTATTTTTACTATTTTCCAAATTGTGTCTAATGAACATACAGTATACTAATTTTTTTAAGTTTTTATTTTAATTCCAGTTAGTTAACATACCACATAATATTAGTGTCAGGTGTATAATATAGTGATTCAATGCTTCTATACAACACCCAGTGCTCATCACAACAAGTGCCCTCCTTAATCCCGATCACCTATTTCACCCATCCTCCACCCACCTCCCCTCTGGTAACCAGCAGTTTGTTCTTTATAGTTAAGAGTCTGTTTCTTGATTTGTACAGTGTATTAATTTTACCACCAGGAAAAAATGTTTTTAACAGAAGCAATGTACTCCAGCCCGATTCATAATTATGTTGTAAGGAAAATGGAAATAAAATAATAATTTAAAACTGAATCCTGACAAACACGTACTAAACAATCTAAGTATTTATGTTAAAGGAAAAAATTGATGTATATCTCCATGTGCAACTTTTTTCTTAATAATAAATAGATGTGCCTATAAATAATTAGGAGTCATTCCGAGGCATTAGAAGAGCACACTATATGTGCCACGACCACATCCGAACTATTTGTTTGTGCTGACCCTGATGTCGAAGAAAAAGTCAAATTGACCTGGATCAGTATACAGCAACTTTATCCAGTCATCAGGAGGGATGGCCAGCTGAGGAATAGCTGAGGGGCCACCAATGTCCTCCCTGCCAATTTTTCCCCAGGCTAATCAGCTTCTCCTCTAAGTAAATATTTAGTAAATAGATTAAATACACTGGCTTGAAGAGGCACAAATCATTGACCTGCCTCATGCATCCCCATGTTTTGGTCTGCCCTCCCTCTAACACCATGCCCACATCACCTTTTCTCTCCAAATCTTTGCACATCTAATCCCATTGCTTGGAATACTCTTCTGCTCTCTCTGACTGTCTTTCCCTTCACCTGTATTAACATTAGTCTTGCAGGTCTTAGCTTAAGCATTCCTTTCTTGGGAGGCCTCCCCAGTATAGAGGTTAGAGACTCTTAATGTATGTTCTGACAACTCTGTGATAGCTCTCATCACGTTTTATTGTTACTACATATCTAATTGCCTATTTCCCCTACTGTGAGCTCAAGGAAGGCAGGGACCTTTTCTGTCTTGTCCTTCACTGTTTCCTCAGAGTGAGTCCAGTGTTCATCCAATCTGTATTGAGGACTGAATGAGCTGAGAATGTGAGATGGTGTGCATAGTGAGTCCCTCACCTAGAAGGATCAAAGGCTGGGACTGGAACTGTGATTGGTTCACAGGAAATCCAGTGGATAGAATCCTGGACTTTATCAGAGCTCCATTTTATCCAGATTATGATTCCAAGAATCCCCAGACATGAGAGTCAGGAGTACAAGGTGTGTGGCTTTTGGCCAGTTGCTTAACATCGTTCTCTCGCAGAGCTTTTCTGAGTAGCAGAGGGAAGCGTAGGAAAGTACTTTAAACACAATATAAACATGGGTGCACAGTTGTGGAGACATAGAAGAAATGGGGTCATCTCTAAAGGGCTATGGTTGGGACTAAGAGGCCACATTCTGGTTCCTGTTTTTCCCACCTCAAGCCGTACGTCTGGGCAAGTCAGCACCATCAGTACAGGGCGCAGCCCCACTCACCACGGCCAATATCTGGTTGATTAATACAGTTTGTGTGTTATTGCAAGGGAAAGGGGAGGAGCAGAGAGAACAAAGGAGCTGCGTTTGCTGGTGGAAGAGTGTGGTGGATCTGTCAGGAACACTCTCCAGAGTCCTCATTCTCTAGAGGATGATTTTTCTCTGGCATTTTGAGATCTCAAAATTAAATACCTGTCCCAGAACTGCCATCTCCAAGGTGACAGGGCTAGAAATCTCTCTTGGCTTCTTCACATGAGAGGCTTTAAATAATAGTTGCCTTGATGAAGCACCATATGGGTAACATTTTAGGATAGGTAGTCAAATGGTGTAAGAAAAAAAAAATTTTCAACTAAAAAAACAAGTGAAAGCATTTCACAATATATACATATACCAAATCATCACATTATACACCTTAAAACTTACTCAGAGTTACATGTCAATTACATCTCAATAAAATGGAAAAAAAAATAAAGAATTAGGAGTAGGGTTGCCAGATATAGCAAATAAAAATATTTGGGACATACATTAAGAAATTATTTGTTCTTTCTATCTGAAATCCAAATTTAACTTGGTGTCCTATATTTTATCAGGCAAATTTTATAGGAAAGCATCTCTTTTTCCCTTAGTTCTGTTCTAATTATTCCATAGTGAAAAATAAAATGTTTTTATTTATTTATTTATTTATTTTTAAAAAGATTTTATTTATTTATTTGACACAGAGAGAGCACAAGCACGGGGAGCAGCAGAGAGAGAGAGAGGGAGAAGCAGGCTCCCCACTGAGCAGGGCGCCTGATGTGGGGCTCGATCCCAGGACCCTAAGATCATGACCTGAGCTGAAGGTAGACACTTACTCGACTGAGCCACCCAGGTGCTCCAATAAAATGTTTTTCAAAAATATTCATTCTCTACTATCATTGCTTATATCAGTTGAATGTTATCATTTAGTGTTTTAAAATTACATTTCCCTTCAAAATAACTCTGAGGCACCTGGGTGGCTCAGTCAGTTAAACCTTGGACTCTTGATTTTGGCTCAGGTCATGATCTCAAGGTGGAGTCTGCTTAGGATTCTCTCTCTCCCTCTCTCTGCAACTCCCCGCTCCCCCCTGCCCCCCCCCACCAGCATGCACTCTCTCTCAATAAATAAATAAATGAAGGCCGGGGGGAATTGGAGGGGGAGATGAACCATGAGAGACTATGGACTCCGAGAAACAAACTGAGGGTTTTAGAGGGGATGGAGTTGGGGGGATGAGTTAGCCTGGTGATGGGTATTAAGGAGGGCACGTATTGCATGGAGCACTGGGTGTTATATGCAAACAATGAATCATGGAACACCACATCAAAAATTAATGATGTAATGTATGGTAACTAACATAACATAATAAAATTAAAAAAATTAAAAATAAATAAATAAATAAAACATTAAAAATAGCCCTTTGTTGTTACTCGTATTTTCATATAGGAAATAAAGATTTAATTTATTTATTCAATTATTTCATGGTTTTTTTTTTTTTGGCTCTTCTGTGTTTTAACCTTAAATCAATAAGGATTTTGATCATTATGGTCATTTTATTGTATTATAGTTCAGTACTGTCTATTACTATGTTTTCTTTGAAGGCAAATAAATCACAACTTTACACGTGGAAAATCTTGGGCACTCCATTTCATTCATTCTGCTCAGCGCTCAGTGGTGTTGTATTTTCTTTTCTTTTAATTTTTTAAGTAGGCTCCATGCCCATTGTGGAGCCCAGAGTGGAGCTTGAACTCACAATGCTGAGATGAAGATGCATGCTGAGATCAAAAGTTAGACACTTAACCAACTGAGCCATCCAGGCACCCCTATATTATTTTATTTTTTATTGAAAGTTTCAAATGTATACAAAAGGAGGTGTATTTTTATGAACTTCCTGTATCATCAACTAGCTTCAACAGTTACCACCTCATGGCCAGCATTGTTTTATTGATACCTCTACCCATTCTGCCTCCCCCCCACTATTTCAGTTATTTTAGAGCAAATCCCAGACCTCAAAACATTTCTGTGATAAATATTTCAGTATATATCTGTAAAAATAGAAAGATACTTAAAAATATATATCTATAAAAATAATCATACCTAAAACAATGTAGAGTATTTTTTTAATATTATCAAATATCTAGTGAGGGTTCAAATTTCTGATTGTCTCATAATTTTTTTATATATGAGTATTTTTTTGAATCAGAGACCAGAAACCAAAATCCCTTTCTTGTAGTTTATAGATAGGTTTCTCCCTATTTATTGAGGAAACTTGGGTTATCCACCTGAGTCTTCTACATTCCAGATTTTTAAAATTGTATTCCTATAGTATTATTCAATATGACCCCCTGTCTCTGTACTTCTTATAAGCTGGTACTTGGATGTGGAAATGTGGTCTAATTCAGGTTAATTTTTTTTTTTTTTTTTGCAAGAGTACCTGGTAAATGGTGGTGTGTATATAATACAAGGTATATAATATCCAATTATCTCTCTTTTTGTGAAATCAGAAACCATTGATGATCATTGCCTAGATCCATTATTTAACTAGAAATCGGCAAAATGGAGTTTGTTTGGCTACATCATTCTTTTTCTATTTATTATTGAGAAAACTTTCCCTCACTGATTATTTTGTTACTTTAAGGTATGTTTCATACGGGTAAGTATCCTAGGTCAGTGCCCTGGGAAAGAGACTTTGAGGTGGAGATTGCCTGTCAGAGGCTTACAGAGGAGAGTCCGTCCTGGGGAACAACACCTGTAAGAGAGTGAGGGAAGCAGGAACTGGGCGAGGGAGAGGTTGAATGGTGAAGGAATTGCAAAGGAGGACTCAGCCAAGGAGGACTTGCAGGAATTGCAAAGGAGGACTCACAGGGAGCTTTGAAGCTGGGAAAACTTCAGAATTGAGGCTGTGCCTTTGTATTCCCACTCTACCTTTGCATTGACAAATCATTGTGGGCTGCCTCTGGAGTGAGACTGCATTCTTGTGTAAGACAACAACCTTTATCCAAAGGCAATTCCTGGGGAAGGCTCAGCTGGGAACTTAGCTGTAGAGGCTCCAGGCAGCTGAATGAATGTCTTATTCTTGAAGGGGGAGATCAGGGCAGTGCACTGAAGTATTCAATACAAAAAGACAGGTTGAATGCTTGATTCTTTCTCTGTATTTATCAGATTTAAGAATTATGAACTGATTCCTTAACATCCTCCAAAGGTAACCAATGGGATTTTTTTAAGTATCATAAGTTCATGGATGTTAACATATTTGATGTGTTTGCAATCCTCAGCAGAAGTTACTTCTATTGATTTCTGTCTTTTGCCAGGAGAAACTTCCTCAAGTTGGCCTATGAATCCTTTGACAGAACCCCCCTCCCGCCCCGCCCCACGAGTTTTTGATATCTTCCTCACTTTCTTGATGACAGAATGTTCAGGCTCAAGTGCTACAGCTCCTGTCCCAGACGTGTAAATTACCAGGGAGAAATCGTGTTTAGAGGCCACAACCAGTTTAGGAGTGGGGCTCACTGCTACTGGGTTGGCTATTTGCTTAGCCTTTACAGCAGAGATAGCTAGGAAATACACAATTTCTTAAAAAGAAATGCATGATCAACTCTTCACTGGTATTTCTAGTTTGAATTTAGGATTACAGGGTTTTACTAAACTTCTTTGATTTTATGTTAGTTTCTCTTTTCCTCTGGAAATCCTTGTGGGAAGTTAGTTGAATAAGAAGGCCAACAGCTATCAGCAGAAGGAAGGAAGGGAAAGGACATAAGCAGGGAAGGAATGTGTTTTGTTTTGCAGAACCAACAGTTTCAGCAAAGGAAACGCCAATTAGGTGTCTTGCCTGATAGCTCCTTACATGATCCAGTTTGAGCCAGATGGGAGCTGAGGACCTTCTCAGAAGCCCCCCTGAGTTGTCCTGAAGTTACCTTTAGCTCTTTATAATACTAAAATCTCGGGGCGCCTGGGTGGCTCAGTCATTGGGGGTCTGCCTTCGGCTCAGGTCGTGATCCTGGGGTCCTGAGATAGAGCCCTACATCGGGCTCCCTGCTCAGCAGGAAGCCTGCTTCTCCCTCTCCCACTCGCCCTGCTTGTGTTCCCTCTCTTGCTGTCTCTCTCTCTCTCTGTGTCAAATAAATAAAATCTTTAAAAAAACAAACAAACAAACAAAAAAAAAAACCTAAAATCTCCTCGTATGGGCAGAGTTTTCTGCCATTTTTTGAATATACAATGTATACATTACCATGCTGACTTGCTAGGCATGCACAATTGAACCAAAGTGCCTAATGCAAGTCTCCTGCTCCTGCCCCCTTTCTGTTTTTTTGAAAGCTAGAGTGATCTCTTAAAAGTTTTAGTGTTTTCTTTTTGAACAAAAACTAGATGCCAGCTTTATATATTCTGCTTGCCTAGAAGTGGAGAAAGAAGAGGAGAAATGCAACCTGCCCTATTATTCTAAATAAAGTTCCTAAATTAATGGCCTTGATTAGTGACTCAGTGCTTAACCTTGATTCCCAAATTGGGCCCGCTTCAGGGCTTCCTAGCGAAGGACTTTTCTTACCTTTTGATGATTTGGGCTATAGGTTTCCCTATTCTTTTTCTCTATTAGTCTTCATCCTACTTTTTCCTCTAATAGTTCTTGCAACTTTCTGGTCTGATGCTGGCTCTTTTTCTTGTTTTCTGGCTCAATGTATATTAATAAATATGAATTTTAATGACACTGGGAACTTGTAATCAGATATGCCACACAGCATGTTCTCAATTTGCCTTTTTGAAACCATCTTCTTGATACCATAAAAAATCAAAATCTGGTTTCCCTTACGTAATACATCAGGTTGTTTCCAATTGGTTAGTGCCAGAATTCCTTAATTAAGAAATATATGTAGAAACCTGACAGTTTGGGGCACCGGGCTGGCTTGGTTGTTGGAATGTGCTACTCTTGACCTTGGGGTTATGAGTTTGAGTCCCACGTTGGGTGTAGAGGTCACTTAAAAAAAAATAAAATAAAATAAAATAAAATAAAAAGGAAACCTGACAGTTTGTTTTTGATTATATTTCACTCACACATCTACTTGTATTTAATTCTGCATTTACTTAGGAACTACAATGTACCATGAACTGTGCTCTTAGGATCTGTTGCTGGCCCTCTGGCTGAAGTTCTGATTCTTGTTCCGGTTGCTTAACTCACTCTTGGAAGTAGCAATAGAGAAGTGTCTGACCTCAGGGACATTTTTTTTTTTCCCTAATGCTTATTTGACTGACAGGTATTTTGGAAGGTTGCAGAAAGCAAAAGTTGGACTGCAAAGCTCAAGTGATGATTCCTGCATTTTCAGAATCAGAGTGTGTAAAATATTTTTAATTTAATCTCATATTAGAAGACGGTAACCTTATAGGATATAAGACAATAATCCTTATAGGATTAAGTGGATGTCATTCAGATGAAGCTGTCATATTGGTACTGGGAAATACAGGTCTGGGATGAGACCTGTATGCTCATCAGTCTCAAGGAAATGCTGCATCGGTCACAAGGCTGACCAGCTGTTTTCATTCTATCAAATGATAGGACAAAAGCACATGTACTTCAGCTGAAGCCAGAACATCTTGAAAAGAATTTCCTGGAAGTGTGAGGATCTTAATGTAGAAGATAGTTTAATAGCTTTCTCTAGAATTTGGGATGGTTCGCATCTCTACGGGCCATAGATTCTTATCCAGGGGATGGGTTCAATAGCTAATAGCTTCTCCAAGTACTTTCTAGCCCCAGGAGTCAGTCATTTAGTGTATTTAAGTAGGGATCTCCTTGACATTTTTGCACTGAATATCAGAATAAATAGGTAATAGCATATCTATATAACTTGCTAACATGTCATTTAGGCCGCTTGAGGGCCATCGTAAATTGCTCTGCCACCTTTTTAAGTGAATATACAAATCCTAAGCATCAGTGATAAGATCATCCTGTGTTTTATTATTATTCCTCCCCTCTGGTGCTGAGAAATGAATTGCTTATGAGAGAGAAGGGAGGGTTGGCTTAATAACTTGTAATCAGATATGCCACACAGCAAATGTGAAATTCCTTTTTCCCTATTTTAGCTATCTTTTATCCCAAGAAGAAAAACTGAATCTCAAATATGGGAAAGGCAGTAGCAATCCTTGAATGGAAACTGCTCACAGGAATTAGACACAAGTGAGAATAATAGTGGAATAAACTTGTGATTGGTGACTATCTTACCATTCTTTTTAAAGAGTCCCAAGGGACAACTAATAGTGATATCAACACACGTCTTACTGTTCTAAACACTTTACTACTAATAGTTTATGCTTATAACAACTCCATGAGGTAGACACTGGCATTATTTCCATTTTATGGATGAAGGAGCTGAAACACAGGGGGTAAGTGATTAGCCCATGGTCACACAGAAAGTACTAGATAGTATGCTAAACTGCCTCTAATGAAATACTGATTTCCTGACTGTATTTGAGTTTGTTCAATACTATGTTTCTAGGGAAGACTTAATCAGTTTTTGAGAAAACATGGCATTCAGTCCAATTTCAAATTAGGAAGAATCTTTGGCTCAATCCTTTAGTCTCTAAAAGTCCCTCAGCACCTTTACTTGGATAATTAGTTGTGAACAATATCAATTATATCTAAGTGGACAAATTTAATTACTACAGAAGACCAATTGATTTTTTTAATTATCATTGATTGCTCAGTGGTTATCTCAGTGTAAAGATTGGTACTTTCTGAATCTTTCATTTAATTGGTTTATTAAGTAGTCCAAAGGTTGACACCAAAGTAGGAGAGGTGAATTTTCTTCCTGCTCCCTTTTTATCTCCATGAAGGATAAACATCATGGAAGCCCAAGACATTCAACAACAAAAACAGCAACAATAACAGAAACAGCAATTAATATTAAATTTCTTGTAGGTTTTGGGGATCTTCTCATTTTTTGTTTTAGTAGATTTATTGGAGGCAGTGATACCCTAGGTTTTGTAATGGTGAAGATAGAACTTAACCATGTTAACTGGGGTACCACAATGCTGATATTTTTAATCCTTTAGTCAAATTCACAGTGAGGCCAGTTAAGATCATAAGGATTATTGGAAACCGATGTGGACTTAGAAAGAAGAGAACTGAAGTCTACACTTTAATCTATCCTTACCCACCTACCTCACCTCAGTAATAGCTGGCTGTGTGATTTAATTTTCCTGTCTCAATTTTCTTATTTTTAAAATTAGGATAATCACATTTGTCTTCTTTATCATGCAAGCCAAGTCTGTGACAGTACCTTATAAAAATATCAAATGTATGTTGGGGCGCCTGGGTAGCTCAGTTGGTTGAGTCGTCTGACTCTTGGTTTTGGCTCAGGTCATGATCTTGGGGTCCTGGACTTGAAGCTCACAGTTGGCTCCATGCTCAGCAGGGGTCTGCTTAAGATTCTCTCTCCCTCCCCCTTTGCCCCTCCCCTCTCTCTCTCTCTCAAATAAATAAATAAATCTCTTAAAAAATATCAAATATATGTAAATTTAAGGATCCATTACCATAATATTTGCATTATTTTGCTATAGAAATATTGTCTGACACCAATTATATCAGTTATCTATTGCTGCATAAGAAACTACTTCAAACCTATTGGCTTAAAACAACCATTTATTATTTGCCATAAACCTACAGATCAGTTGTGTGGATTGTGCTGGTCTGTGCCAGGCTCAGCTATTCTTGGGCTTGCTTATGCATCTGTAAAAAACTGGGGGGTTGGGATGACCCCACTGGGATGATACGGCTCTCTGTCACACGATCTCTTATTCTTCAGTAGGCTAGCTCAGAATTGTTCTCAGGGCAAAGGAACAGGAGCAAAAGAGCGAGTGAGTATGCATAATGCCTTTTGAGGCCTGTGCTAAGGATGGCACCCCATCATGTCAGCCATTCTAGAGGCCAGAGCAAGTTGCAGGACAGTTCAGTTCAAGAGGCGGGACAAATAAGTGCCACATCGTGATGGGAGGAGCTGTATAGACATATTGTAGGAAGGGGGAAAATTGGAGCCATTTTTATAATTGATCTATCACACTAATTGAGTCACTTATATTTAATTCAAACCCTTAATTATTTTTATTTATTTTACTAGGACAACAATTTTTTTACCTTTTCAATTTTTATGGGGGGGTCACTGTGTTTTATATCTTTTATATAAATACATATATCTATATCCATGGCTTGTTGCCCATATATACATCTAACATAAGACTTTCGAATATATTTGCAATTATTGTGACCAATAGGTAAGAACCTGGATGATTTATTAGATATATTCTCATTTTATTAACTATTATTTGTTATATTAGCATTTGCATAGGACATAAAACAAACAGAAGATCTGATTAAAATAATTGTTGGAATTCTGAAACCCATAATGTTTTGTGCTACTGAATTCTCTATTACACTGAAATGATTAGTATGCTTCATTACTGGTCCTATAAATAGTCAGATTAAATGAAGAATTGAGACAATATAAATTGAAAATTCAGATGTGTAGCTCTGCCCTCGAGAAATTTTGTTTTGGCTTTGTTTTATTTTGTTTGAGCCAGAATGAGCCCGACTGGATGTCTACATTGGTTACATTCCCTAAATATGTGTTTAACTCATGATTTCACTTGGATTTAGGCATTTGGTTGTATGCCAAACATCTGGATGTTTTTTGTCAGCAGTGCCAAATATGCATCTCTGTGGAGGAATGTTCTGACTTTGGCATTTAGTTGGCATCTTTACATATGCTTTTCAATCAGACGCACTATATCACCAGGGCAACTCCTGAAGTTTGGGTCGAAAGGATGTATTTCTGATCAAGTTTAGCTCTATAGACTGTAAATATAAGCTATCTGAATTACACATAGGCACTTGGCAATATCTTGTAGATTCTAATATTCCCTTTCTTTATGTTGGCATCATGTTCAGGAACATTTAAAATATATTTCCATAACATTTTCTAAATGATTGTATTGTAATTTAATGTTATATTTGGCAAACACAACCTAAAATACAGTAGCTAAGAGTGTAAGCTCATTTTATTTGCATACCATTGTTAACCACTTTCATGTAATACTTACCAAATGTGTCAGATTATTACGATCTATTTAATGACTTAATGGAGGAGGTATATTGTTCTTAAATTCAATTATACCCTTTGCACCTCTAGAATTAAGGTCACGTCAGCATTTCTATTATATAAGTGAGTGGGTTTAACAGTTTTTAACTGAGCTATAAAAATAGGCTTCCAAATCAAATCTTAGTAATAAAGATCACTGCCTGGGGGAATTTTTCCCCCAAATTTAGTATACATATAATTTTATGGTGCATCTCCTACTTTCTAAAATATCTTTTAGGAAAAATTCCATTATGGCCTTCATGTGGCAGAAGGAAAAGTCCTTAATTTCCTGTTTGCTTTATAAGACTAGGTTTTTCTTCCTGGCTGAGTAACAATCATCTTAGACACTTTGGCTTTTAATACGCTCCCCACTACTTCTTGGTTGTGTGACCTTGTGCTCTCACTTAGTGACTTTGTGCCTCAATTTGTTTATCTGTAAAATGGACTCTTGATGTTACCTACCTCATAGAGTTGTAGTGAGGATTAAATGGGATAATATACACATGTGTTTAGGAAAGTACATATTAATTGCTCAATAAGGGCTAGCTTTTATTACTATCAGATAGGAGATTTAATACAAGTCCATTCAGCATTAGAGAAACATCTGAAAAGAACAGGCCATTGAGGTGAGATTTGGCATTTACTGAGAAGTCTGGAAGAGGCTATTGCTATCAGCTGATTATCACCCTGTTGTCCATAAGGTTTTTTTCTTTTAGAAATGGCCGAGATCTCACTAAGGAATGAGTGAGATCTCCTTGGGGAAGAATGCAGGTGGGGAAGATGAGAGGAGCCAGGACCAAGGTCTGAGGAAGAGATGAGGCTAGAAGGATCTGTGAGAGGGAAGAGTGAATAGGAAATAAAGGAGTATAAGCACAGTACTGTAGAGCACGTATTGTGATTCTGACTCAAACAATTATCAAAATCAGTTGGAGGGCCTGGAAAACCCAGAAGGGCCTGGAGTTTCTCACTCAGCAGGTAGTGCTGGGAATAGGGTAGTGCCTGGGAATTTGCATTTCTAACAAATTCCCCGGTGATGCTGCCACTACTAGGCTGAGTACCACACTTTGAGAACCACTGTCTGAATGAACACTTTAAATATGCTTGGCGGTGAATAGGCATCAGAGAACTGGAGCAGAGTGGGAATAAAGGAGGATTTCTAAAGATTGAAGATGAAAATAAAAATTGTTATTTTTATTGTTCATTCCCAGATTGCTTAGGAAGAGAACAAGACTGTATTAGGTGGGTTATTGGCCCTGCAGTGTTAAAACATTACTGTATGTGTTGCTAATGAAACACTCTAGGTAATTCCCTGCAGGTGCATGTAAATTACAAGAAGATGGACATATTTTCCTGGATTCAGGAAAAAAATCCACTCCTTTACTGTCTTAAAAAATAATTCATTGGTATTTTTGATTTTGCATTGACCAAGTGCTCAATTTGTTCCCGAATAGCCTGCAGAGAAGTTCTCTTCTAAAAATGGGAAAGAAGCTGATCCATTGATGGAAAAATCTGTTTTCCTCTGTCTGTATTCAGGGCAGAATCACTGGTTTCTTAGTTGTCATGACCTCCTGTTTTGGCAGGGGACAGGTCACTGTGTGAGAAACCACACACACAGGCATTAGAGTGGGGTGATTACACATGACTCTGTGCAGAAACCTCAGCACTGATATGCTATATTGCAAAAAATTAAAAAAAAATAAATAAATGTGATGTGATTCAAAAGCCCTTGGGAAGAATCTAATTAATATTTTTTAGAAAATTTCATTTCAATATGTGATGTCTAAATACTGAAAATTATAATTCCCAATTCAATTGACTAAATTTTCACCTCTTTTAAAATTTTTTGGACTGTTCTATTTGATCTGATTCAGGATGAAGTTGTTTTCTCTTTGACATAACACAGATGACATTCATACAACTACAATCTGTTGTTTTCACTCTGCCATTATACACACAGAATCCTAGAGCTGGAAAGTCCTGCAGAACTAATTCTTATGAGTGCATATTGAATGTTCAAACCACTCTCTGTAAATGAATTTCCTTTTCTTCAAAAGCCTCTGATGGGCAAAAATCTAAATCAGGGAAAATGCTATTGTTTAGAGTCCTGGCCAGGCAGACATATCAAAGTTAAAGGAATCCAATGGTATGGAGGAGATCCAACATAAAACTCTGAAAAAGTAAAGTAAGATTGTAGAGAAGAACCATTACCCATATGTTTCAGATATGTAAAAATATCCAAGCATAGTTTAAGATAACCTGCAATATTTATTAAAAAGAACAAGCACAGTAGATACCATTCAGGAGTCTAGACAATAGACCATTTATGCCATGATTTACCATCAAAAAAGAAATCAAAAATATTATCAAATTTCTTTTCAAAATTCAGGTAATGGTTAAAAAAGAATACACAACATAGTTGGTCAGGAATATCAAAGCTGGTATGATTTCTTTTTTTTTTTTTAAAGCTGGTATGATTTCTGAAAAAAATCTGACGTACATTAATTGACCAGAAACCATCAATATCATACAGTGGAGATTTACATTGTTCAGTGATCCATATTATATCAATACCAGCAAGAAATTAAGACAGGTGATGATATAGTATCTTAGAAAATCATTACTACTGTTCTAGAAGTTCTATTTAACCAAATTAACTTGAGCAGTGTCCAGCATAAATATTAGGAAGCATTTTTTTTTCTTAAAATTCTACTGTAAGTATAGTTCAACTGGAAAGGAAAATGCGGTATTAAAATAGAATTAAAATAGGTATCCAGACACTACCAGTACAGTGGTAGACTAATCAAGGAGCTTCATAATTAAGCTTAATGTTTATTGATCAACAATGAATTGTTATCAGTCCACTCAATGGCAGGTGCAACAGAAGATGATAGTTTGGTTAATTTAAAGAGAATATGGACTTTACAAAAGGATGATGAACTGGCTATGAAATCTAAAGATGTTTCTAATGTTACGGTCAGAGCATATGATAGTGGGTGGCTTGATACTATTAATTGGAGAAAAATATCTAGTCATAAAACAAGGGACAAAGTAATATATGTGCATAAACCTTCCCATCCCTTTCCTTATGAAAAATTGTTCATCCTTTTAGTCCCAACTCAGATGATTCTTCCTTTGTGAAGCTTTCTCTTACTCATAGGAGCAAAAATAATACTTCTGTGACCCCAGAGTATGTGCATATACTTCTAGTATTGCACTTATTCTATTTCATTTTAATAAATTGTGTATGTGTTAGTTTTTCTATTTATTAATATAATGGGAGTTCCATGGGACCTTGTCTTATTTAGTTTTGCAGTACTGGGCACATAACAAGTCCATAATAATGTGTATTAAATGCATGTGGTTAGTCAATATATGAGAACAAGAAATGTTCATGATGTCTATTGATACTTTTAATTCCAAAGATAAATGGGCTCACAGGCAAAATAAATCTCACAGATCAGATTTCTGTTTACCAAAATACCTGCTTGTCAGATTAAATTATTCAGGGATCATCAAAGACAAAACTCTAAGAGATCTTGAAAAGTTGGAGAACTCATCTATCAAAACTCAAAATGATAATGAATAAAAGAGCCAATAACAGCTTTTTAATCTTTGATCAGATCCCACACCCAAAAATAGGCAAAAAAAATCGTAGGGTACCAGGAAAAATCTACATTTAAAAAAATCTATGTTTATGCTAATATTTAATTTGGAAATATGTAACTTTTCTCTTTATATTTTAATGGGACAAGAGATAGTAAAGAGAGAGACGGTCGACTCTAAATTACTCAAAGTGTGCTCAGTTCCTCTCCTTGTGTCCTTGCCTGGACACACTAATCACTGGCCATGTTGCATGTTTTCCTCTTGAGGGTGAAAAATATGGTATAGAGGGCGAATTTTAAAAATACCTCGATATCCGAAAGTGCCAAAACCACGACATAAGAATTCAAACACTGAGGGTATTATTTGTGACTGGTATTAGTAAAATTACTGCTTTATTGAATTGTTTATCTAAAACTGTTACAAAAAGTTTTTCTAAGCTAAATCTTTTAAGTGCTGTTTAAATATTTATCCTTTTCAGTTTATAGATGAAACATCTGCCTTGTCAAATGGAAAGACTTGATGGTTTTGCCAGCACAATAGCCTTGCCGCCATCTTGGTGGTGTATTTCACAGGGGAGAGGAGACAGTTTAGGAAAGGAGTTGGGGCCCTGGGATGATGTCTTGCATCTGCTCTTTGCCAGCTATATCACCCTGGGCAGTTATTGGACCCTGGTCTCAAAGTTCCATATGCAAAATTATGATAATCAACTATTTCACAAGGCTGTTATGTCAATGAAATTGTGTGTACAGAAGCACTTGTAAACTGTGAAGTACCATGTAAATGTTAGTTATGATTATAGCTTCATCTACCATACATCAGGAAAGTGTTATGGACTGTGGAGGACCCATTTCCTTTTTTCACGTGTACTCTGCAACACAGAGAGGGGAGATTTTTTTTTTTTTCACTTGCTTAGTCATTTTTCCCCCAATTTTTTTTTGGTGGTAAAATATAAATAATGTAAAATTTTTACTGTCTTAACAATTTTTAAGTGTATAGTTCAGTGGTACTAAGTACATTAATAGTGTTGTGCAACCGTCACCACCATCCATTACCAGAACTCTTTTATTTTGCAAAATTGAAACTTTATACCCAACTAAACAATAACTCCCCATTCCTCACTTTCTGATTCCTTGTTTTTTTTCAAATAGTTTAAAATTCTAACGCTGCTCCCACCTTATCCCTAACACAAAATTCATTCTCAACCAGAAATATAATGGTGATAATCTCAATTTTAGCTACTACCTTCATCGTTTTGGTCTTGGTAAAATAATCCGAAGAAGTGGTGAAGAAATACTGTAATATAGACTTTGCATGATAGGAGAAATTTGCCACATGTAAAAACGGTTTAGTATTTTGCAAATTTCTGGGCATAATGGCTCTTCTGGAAATGTATCCTAAGGAAAGAACAAGAGAAGTAGAGTTATCTGATAATGGGTAAAAAATGTAAATAGATCTTCTAAATTCTCATCAATTGTGGATCAGTTTAAAAATTGGTGGCATATATATACAATGAATATCATATAATCACTAAATATCTCATTATAGAATAATACTTAATACTTTTTTTTTTACTTTTTTTCTTATTCTTATGTTAATCCCCATACATTACATCATTAGTTCCAGATGAAGTGTTCCATGATTCATTGTTTGTGCATAACACCCAGTGCTCCATGCAGAACGTGCCCTCCTCAATACCCACCACCAGGCTAACCCATCCTCCCACCCCCCTCCCCTCTAGAGCCCTCAGTTTGTTTTTCAGAGTCCATCGTCTCTCATGGTTCGTCCACCCCTCCGATTTCCCCGCTTCATTCTTCCCCTCCCGCTACCTTCTTCTTCTTCTTTTTTTTTTTCTTAACATATATTGCATTACTTGTTCCAGAGGTACAGATCTGAGATTCAACAGTCTTGCACAATTCACAGCGCTTACCAGAGCACACACCCTCCCCAGTGTCCATCACCCATTCACCCCATCCCTCCCACCCCACCCCCCACTCCAACAACACTCAGTTTGTTTCCTGCGATTAAGAATTCCTCATATCAGTAAGGTCATATGATACATGTCTTTCTCTGTTTGACTTATTTCACTCAACATGATACCCTCCAGTTCCATCCACGTCGTTGCAAATGGCAAGATCTCATTCCTTTTGATGGCTGCATAATATTCCATTGTATATATATACCACTTCTTCTTTATCCATTCATCTGTCGATGGACATCTTGGCTCTTTCCACAGTTTGGCTATTGTGGACATTGCTGCTATAAACATTGGGGTGCACGTAGCCCTTCGGATCCCTACTTTTGTATCTTTGGGGTAAATACCCAGTAGTGCAATAGCTGGATCATATGGTAGCACTATTTTCAACTTTTTGAGGAACCTCCATACAGTTTTCCAGAGTGGCTGCACCAGCTTGCATTCCCACCAACAGTGTAGGAGGGTTCCCCTTTCTCCGCATCCCCGCCAACATCTGTCGTTTCCTGACTTGTTCATTTTAGCCATTCTGACTGGTGTGAGGTGGTATCTCATTGAGATTTTGATTTGGATTTCCCTGATGCTGAGCGATATTGAGCACTTTTTCATGTGTCTGTTGGCCATTTGGATGTCTTCTTTGGAAAAATGTCTGTTCATGTCTTCTGCCCATTTCTTGATTGGATTCTTTGTTCTTTGGGTGTTGAGTTTGATGAGTTCTTTATAGATTTTGGATACTAGCCCTTTATCTGATATGTCATTTGCAAATATCTTCTCCCATTCTGTCGGTTGTCTTTTGGTTTTGTTGACTGTTTCCTTTGCTTTGCAAAAGCTTTTTATCTTGATGAAGTCCCAATAGTTCATTTTTGCCCTTGCTTCCCTTGCCTTTGGCGATGTTTCTAGGAAGAAGTTGCTTCGGCTGAGGTCAAAGAGGTTGCTGCCTGTGTTCTCCTTTAGGATTTTGATGGACTCCTGTCTCACATTGAGGTCTTTCAACCATTTGGAGTCTATTTTTGTGTGTGGTGTAAGGAAATGGTCCAGTTTCATTCTTCTGCATGTGGCTATCCAATTTTCCCAACACCATTTGTTGAAGAGACTGTCTTTGTTCCATTGGACATTCTTTCCTGCTTTGTCAAAGATGAGTTGACCATAGAGTTGAGGGTCCATTTCTGGGCTCTCTATTCTGTTCCATTGATCTATGTGTCTGTTTTTGTGCCAGTACCATACTGTCTTGATGATGACAGCTTTGTAATAGAGCTTGAAGTCCGGAATTGTGATGCCGCCAGCTTTGCTTTTCTTTTTCAATATTCCTCTGGCTATGCGGGGTCTTTTCTGGTTCCATACAAATTTTAGGATTATTTCTTCCATTTCTTTGAAAAAAGTGGATGGTATTTTGATGGGGATTGCATTGAATGTGTAGATTGCTCTAGGTAGCATTGACATCTTCACAATATTTGTTCTTCCAATCCATGAGCATGGAACGTTTTTCCATTTCTTTGTGTCTTCCTCAATTTCTTTCATGAGTATTTTATAGTTTTCTGAGTACAGATCCTTTGTCTCTTTGGTTAGATTTATTCCTAGGTATCTTATGGTTTTGGGTGCAATTGTAAATGGGATCGACTCCTTAATTTCTCTTTCTTCTGTCTTGTTGTTGGTGTATAGGAATGCCACTGACTTCTGTGCATTGATTTTATATCCTGCCACTTGACTGAATTCCTGTATGAGTTCTAGCAGTTTTGGGGTGGAGTCTTTTGGGTTTTCCACATAAAGTATCATATCATCTGCAAAGAGTGAGAGTTTGACTTCTTCTTTGCCAATTTGGATGCCTTTGATTTCTTTTTGTTGTCTGATTGCTGTGGCGAGGACTTCCAATACTATGTTGAATAGCAGTGGTGATAGTGGACATCCCTGCCGCGTTCCTGACCTTAGGGGGAAAGCTCTCAGTTTTTCCCCATTGAGAATGATATTCGCTGTAGGTTTTTCATAGATGGCTTTTATGATATTGAGGTATGTACCCTCGATCCCTATACTCTGAAGAGTTTTGATCAAGAAAGGATGCTGTACTTTGTCAAAAGCTTTTTCTGCATCTATTGAGAGGATCATATGATTCTTGTTCTTTCTTTTGTTAATGTATTGTATCACATTGATTGATTTGCGGATGTTGAACCCACCTTGCAGCCCAGGGATAAATCCCACTTGGTCATGGTGAATAATCCTTTTAATGTACTGTTGGATCCTATTGGCTAGTATTTTGGTGAGAATTTTTGCATCCATGTTCATCAGGGATATTGGTCTGTAATTCTCCTTTTTGATGGGGTCTTTGTCTGGTTTTGGGAGCAAGGTAATGCTGGCCTCATAAAACGAGTTTGGAAGTTTTCCTTCCGTTTCTATTTTTTGGAACAGTTCAGAAGAATAGGTATTAATTCTTCTTGAAATGTTTGGTAGAATTCCCCTGGGAAGCCATCTGGCCCTGGGCTTTTGTTTTTTGGGAGATTTTTGATGACTGCTTCAATTTCCTTAGTGGTTATAGGTCTGTTCAGGTTTTCTATTTCATCCTGGTTCAGTTTTGGTAGTTGATACATCTCTAGGAATGCATCCATCTCTTCCAGGTTATCTAATTTTCTGGCATAGAAAATGTTAATGGTAATCTCTGGGTGACAGAATTATTAGTGATTTTAATTTCTTCTTTACAATTTTTTATGTTTTGTAATTTTTTCAATGACTGCATATTACTTTTATAACCAGGAACAAAATGTAATTAAATAAAAAACTCAGGCCTAGGCCACCTCCAAAGCAAACCCAGCAATGAACTCTGAAGTATTTCAGCTATGAACATTTTAAGTAATTGGAAATTGGGAGGACCATAAAAAGTGGTCACTAGGGGCTAGTATTTGAATGAAAAACCCAAAGAGCTTGTTTCAAATCATGTCGACTTCCACGTTACTAATATAATTAAAGCAAGTAAATCAGTTGGGCAACATGCCACTCACCCTTCAGACACACGTCACAGCTGTCTGCATGCTCACAATCTTCACCTTGCTCAATTTTCACAGTTTTTAATATGAATATCAATTCCCTTTTTCATAAACCTAACCTATAAATGCCACAACCCCTCTGAGGGATTTCCCCAGGCTTCATTTTAGGCTCCACAAGAAAGGATGTAAAAGAGACCTTTCTTTTGTAAAGTGATTTTATAATTCTGTCCAATATCCATCATTTTCAAGGCCAAGTAATCATATTTAATAGATCCTAAATTACATTCTGTCAGGCAAGGATTCCCTTGATGATATTAACCAGAGCAGAGGACTTGACAGGCAGAGGCCTGAAAGTAAGATATTGTTCTACAAAGGGCTTACAAGCTTTCCTTTTCAAGGCTTGACCTCACTAAGTTTGGGGTGGTGCAGGATCTGTACCTTCACTGCAATCCTCAGTCTTCCCTAAGTTACCCACAAACCAACTCCTGATTTCCTGTCTTAAAGTCACTTTTAAAATTAAATTACATGGCTCGTTTTTGACCCTTTCCTTTGAGGAAATTGCCTTTGTGAATTTATTTCTACAATATTCCACTAGCAATACAGCTAGATGTATAAGCATGTACCTACTCTATATCTTCTTTATCTGCTTATAGGAAACCTGAAAGAGAAAGGCTGAGGGATGGGAGCAAGTTGGAGAGATGCCTTCATGCCTTGTGCTGTTTAAATGAGTGTTATAAAGTATAAGGTTGGAGATCGTTTTTTGACAGGAAAGATTATAAGGTCATGATGCTGGAAAAGAATACAGGGACAGATTTTCCTTTGAAAAAGGAAGAAATCTTGGATCAGGTTTTCATTTGGAGGGAAGTTCTCAGCACTTTTTTGAACATCTCTATTTTTATTGTGTGGGTTTTATATCTCAAAGGTTTTAAAGAATATGAAGGTTAAAAAAAGAATAAGCATTTCCCCAAATTAAACAAAATTTAAGTTTTTAAAAAAGTTTATTTATAATCAAAAGTTTATTTATAATCTATACACTGACATGGGGCTTGAACTCACGGCCCTGAGATCAAGATTTGCATGCTCTACCAACTAAGCCAGCCAGGTGCCCCACAAAATTTAAGTTTTTAATGCTTCAGTTATCAAAACAGTTCAAGTACAAATCTTCATTCAAAATACAACTGTTGAGGTCTTGCTGTGTGCCTGGGCCTTAGGGGCTTTATAAACATTAACTCATTACATTTTTACAAAGACTCTGTAACCTGCAGATATATTTATTCCAGTTTTAGGGGTGATGCCTACAAGTCAGCCATTTCTAAAATCTTAGAGTGGCTTGGGCTCCAACCGTTTAGACCACTCTTCATTTTTTTTTTTTAAGATTTTATTTATTTATTTGAGACAGAGAGAATGAGAGAGAGAGAGCACATGAGAGGGGGGAGGGTCGGAGGGAGAAGCAGGCTCCCTGCCGAGCAGGGAGCCTGATGCGGGACTCGATCCCGGGACTCCAGGTTCATGACCTGAGCTGAAGGCAGTCGCTTAACCAACTGAGCCACCCAGGCGCCCCACTCTTCATTTTTGATAATCTATTTTCCCATGTAGAATTGCTTGTTCTTGTTCTGGAAAAAATAATCCCAACCCAGTTGCTCCACACTTCAAGACATGTGGATCTTGAAATTCTTGCCTAAAGAAAACTGTGAGAACACAAAAGGAAGAGTAGGAAGGAGGAAATGATGCATAACTCAGTAGAAGAAAAACAAAAATATTAAACCGGTATCAAGGTATTTGTCCTATGATTTGAGGCAAAAATACTTTACACAAAAGGACCAATTCTGCCTGTTTTCTGATCAATTTTCTCACTTTTCTCCTTTTTTTTTTAAAGTTCTCAGGTTTCTGTGTCTTTCCTTTGCTCTTCTTCACTAATTCTTTTATTTTTACTCACAACTCTCCCTGATTTTTATCTTACCATCACTCTTTCCCTTATTTTTTCCCCATGCCTAAAAAAGAGAAAAGATAAGACAAAATCAACCTGGTTTTTGTGCTCTCCCTTTAAGTGCAATAAAACACAGGTGCAAAAATGGAAGGAAGGAACTGGCTGGTTTCATGATCACTTCTTCCATCTTTCATCATCATTAACTCCTCTTGCTACTGTCTTCTTCTTTACTTCCTCCTTTCCAATAAGTCACTTCCTTCTTTTCAATAAATCACTACAGCTAAGATTTAAAGCCACTTTACCACATTTTGATACACTACAGCAGTTTAATTTTTATATCAGTCTAACCCAAATTGATTTCTCATTGACAGAGCTCAGCTGCCACCAACTTACTTGCTGTGTTCAACAAATGGAAACTCTCAGTAAAACCTGTATTATCATTTATTTCCACTGTGGAAATATTAAACAAGCTGGGATGCAGTGATGATTTTAATTTTTTAAATCACAACACAATTATTATTATTATTATTTTTTTAAATCTTTTTTTTAAGGTTTTTTTTATTTATTTATCTGAGAGAGAGAATGGGAGACAGAGAGCATGAGAAGGAGGAAGGTCAGAGGGAGAAGCAGACTCCCTGCCGAGCAGGTAGCCCGATGCGGGACTCGATCCCGGGACTCCAGGATCATGACCTGAGCCGAAGGCAGTCGCTTAACCGACTGAGCCACCCAGGTGCCCCAACAACACAATTATTAGGATGATAAAAATCTCACAATTTGGGGGGGAATAAGGATGGATTTCAAAGGAAGTAATCATTTAGAATCTGACCATCAGTTCTCCGGTAGACTTTGGTCCATGTCGATGCATCTTGCCTGGACATGTTAATATATCCTCTACCTTCTTCTCAGTGCTCTTATTATTAAAAAAAATATAGTGAAACTCTCTTATCTTTTAATGTTTTTTTTTTAAATGGGTATCTCTATTTTTAACTCCACTGAATAAACAATTACAGCTGTCTGCGTGTATGTCACATTTTATATCTTTCAGAGAACTTTCATAGCATTATCTATCTAATCCTCATTAAAACAACAAACACTTGCTGGGCACTGTGATAGGTATTGTGATCCAGATGAAAACATTTCACAGCTCCTTCTTTGAGGGGGAGAGATTATGGGGGCACATGTAACAATTCCAGACAGACTAATGTATTACGGATTTTAATAATTATACATATAAGGTACAACAGGGACACTGGGTACCTAATTATTAATCATATTGTTCTCTGATAGCATTTGTCACATTGTATTTTAATTTGATACATAGTATCAGTCAGTTTCTTCCACTAAATTGTGATAGAGAAGACATCTTATGCACCTCTGCATTCCTATCATCAAACACAGGGCCTTGAACATGATAACCAGTTACTCTTCAATGGATGAATAAAATGGATGGATATATATATATAGATAGATAGCTATATGGACATTCATTTTATATATTATAAATATATGTATAACTATATAGATACTATATATTGATTTATGTGATGTATATAAACATATATGTATAAATTATTATACATCACATATAATGTATACATATATAATACTATGCATTATGTATATAATATCTATCTAACATATATATGTTTAAATTAAGAATTCCAGGAAAGAGGATCTTTTATGTAGTATGGGAAAAGAATTGTTTTCAACCAACAAAAGTACTACTGTCTGTGTTAATACAAAGTCAATATATAATAGGTTCCTATATTAGTTTTGAAATCCTGATGATGTAACTGTAATAGTCAAGGTCAGACTCCTAAGAAAGATCAGATTCCCAAATTTCCTTTCACTTTAAGGAGTGAAAGCCTTCAAACCTTTCTCTTGCTCTTGCTCTTCCTTTCCAACATTACTAAACTTCATGTTTCATTTAGGAGTGTACATCATCTTCCATCTTTGATTAATAAATACTTCTGACTAATTATGTGCCTCATTCCTGTTCTATGTGTATTTTCTTCAACTGTTTCACTGCTGTTTACTGACCACCATCCTAACTAGAATCCATTATGCATTTGGGGGGGACAAAGAAAGAGCTATATGACATAGGAAGAAAAGATGAACTCAGAACCTTGCTTTCTTGTCTGTAAATTGCATAGAAAATCTCAGAAGGATTCTTTATAGTCCTTGTTTATTACGAAACTCTCCCTTCAATGTACACATTCCTTGGCTGATAGGTGAAAGTGGGAAAGAGGAGGAAGGTAGTCCTAGCTTACTTCTGCATTGTTTCTCATTTGCTCGCCATTGGCCCTTGTGGATCCTTGATATGCTGAAGGTATCAGTCCAGGTCCCAACAAGACACAGAAGTCACACTTAATAGGGCCTTATTCAGGGAGTTTAATGAAGAGGCTATTTCTAAGAGTGTAGACAGGTGTCAGGGAAACCAACAGAAGATGATGAGGTCTTCCCGGGGCTAGCAACAGTGGGAATCTTCATCAGCCATTGGCTTAAAGGGATAGAGGAGGGAAGAGATACCAGAACCCTGACAACTGTAGCTGTAGTGGAGTGAGGGCTGTGGCCTTTTCCAGAGGGAAGGAGCTACTGCCAAGCCGTGGTCATGCAAGGAAGGACCTCTGACCTCACTCTGCCTCCTTCTCCTCCCATCCTCATGTCTCCTGTCTATATTTTGCCAGTGCCTCCCATTAGCTGAATCTAACCAGAAGGCAGAGGGGGTGGGAGCTGAGATGAGGCAAAGCATGGGTCAGCCTCTCTTGGGACAGAGCAGGTTGGGGAGGTTGGAAAGAGCATCTGGGGGGCTGAGGCTGAAGATATCTGTCACATCTAGTAATTGTTCCTCAGCTGAAGTTGCCTTTTTACACAATAAGAGAGTTTTGATGCAGTGAGTGGAACATGTCTTTAAAGTCTCTTAGAAGCTTATATAGCTATGTTTTTCTATGAAAACTTTTTTTTTTTTCTAAAATAGTCCAATAATATGGTAAGTAGAAGGTTTCCTACAGCCTCAGGGTCTCTCCGGATCTCTGGCTTACAGATTTGTCTCCTAGTCCTTCAGCCTCCAGCATCTTGATCTTGTGGAAGTTGCTCCATGGTAGCTACATTGGTGACAAAATCAGTTTTCTTTGATGCCCCTTTTAGTTGTATTCCTTTCAGTGATGGATATCAAACCACAAACAAATTCCTCTCTTCTCTTTAGTCTAGAGATTAACCTTCCTTATGAGACATGTCTGGTAAGTATTGGAAGACACAGAGGGTTTTCTCCCTTTTCTCTCCTCTGAACACACATACACACACCAACCTGTGGAGAATTTGAAAAAGCAGAGTCTTGATCTTTGGAGAGAGAAACAGATTCTCTGGAGGGGAACTGAGAGATTGCAGAGTTGAGTGGCAGGAGACCCACCCAAATAAAGGCTCTTCTGAGCTGGCACAGCTTTATGATTCAGCATTTCTTCTGGAGATGATTCTGTGAACTCATATACACCAGATCCAAAAGGGGCAGAGGAATGTGCTTTTGAGCTCCAGATATATAGGCCCTGAAACCAATGCAAGTGTGGGGAACAATATTGAAAGCTAAGGATGTCACTATTTTTTACTGCATAAAGTTCTTTAATTCTGTGTCAACCAGAAGTGTTTAGACTTTTCTAAAGGAGAGGCTTGGAGATGATGCCCTCTCTCTTCCATTGTGCCCTGGTCTCTTGCCACAGTTATAAAGGAGCTGTAGCAGGGCTGCTTGGCCCTCCTGTAGACATCTGCATCTGGGAGGGGAAACCTGAGGTGGATGGGGTCACCCAGTGCATGGGGGGATGCACCCACAAACTTCAGGAAGAGGATGATTAAATCATCCAATGCCAATGCCTTGGCGGGGGCTCTGGTGAGAAATGCTTTGTAACCTGCTCCCATCCTGAGAGCTGGGAGAAGCTGTCTTCCCAGACTGAGCAACATGTAAGGTTCTTAAACCATGAAACCCTGGGTACTATGGCATGTGCTAAGCAGCATGTTTCCTATGGCTCTGCCGGCTAATTTTTTTTTTTTTAAGATTTTATTTATTTATTTGACAGAGACACAACAGAGAGGGACCACAAGCAAGGGGAGTGGGAGAGGGAGAAGCAGGCTTCCCGCTGAGCAGGGAGCCCGATGCAGGGCTTGATCCCAGGACCCTGGGATCATGACCTGAGACAAAGGCAGACACTTAACACTGAGCCACCCAGGCGCCCCCGGCTAATGTTTTTTGCTCCCGTGGTCTGTGGGGTTTGGTGTTCATTTCTTTTAGACTTAGGGTGACCAACTCATCTGGGTTTGCTTGAGACTTCCTCGTTTTAGCACTGGAAGTCTGGTGTTCCAGGAATCCCTTTATTTGTTCACCTGAATTGGAGTCTGTGAGTGGTATGTGTGTGGGGGGGGCCTGGACTCTGGGTGTCACATACCTGAGAGTCAGTACCCACAGAGGTCAGATCTCCTCTAGGAGTGTGGCTGCAATATTACGTCCTTCTTTACCAGGTTGGCAGCGACCGTAAACTGGATATACTTATTCCTGTCTCACAGAGCACTTTGGGTGGTTGTCGGTTAGCTGAGGTCCAAGTGTAATAGTACATATTAAAGCTTTTTGGAGATTATAAAACACTATTCAGACATGATTATTTTGGTCACATCATGCTTTCCTCATTGACAATCCCTGACCCTGAGCACATGTGGATCTTTCAACTTTGGGAGAGAGAAGGAGCTCATAAATATTATTAATTTAGTATATTAAATAACAATTTAATATATTAAAAATAATAAATATTAAGCACCTCCTGTGCCCACTGAACATTGTGCTAAGTACTTTATATACATCATTGCTTTTAATCCTTCTAAAAATTCAGTGGAATAGTTATTATTATTCTCCATTGCCCCTAAAGTTAATTTCCTTAATACAAGAGTCTGTTATCTTTTGGTGTAGACTCAGTGCTGATGAAAGCAGGTAAGCCTGTATATGTTACCTGAGCTGGCTCTCAGAATGGGCCTACTATTTGTCATATGAACAATAAATCCCGTGTGAAGACCTCTAGCTGGTCAACCCTTGGATTGGGTGAAGCCCAACCTGCCCTCCGTGGCCTTGCTCAAACCTTGAGGTCTGCAGGTCTAATTTAGAGTCATCTTGAGCTATTTGGCCCAATCTAGCATCCCAAAAGGCATAGGAGTATGGGCTTAACTCCACTGTATTACGTACATTTGAAAGCTCATATATCTTTCCTTAGTAACTAATAGAGTTTCCAGATAATGTCAACAAAGTTGTTGTATAGGCATGATAAAAAATAATTTTCTGAAATACATGTTATACACAATACATAAAATATACAACCTATCCTCTTACTATATTTCATTCAATTTTTATTTATTTATGATCAAGTTTAAAATTTTATCCAAGTATTCATTTTTATTTCCCATTAGATTAAATGTATTTTTTAAAATGCAGGACTGAAGTTCAGTTTTTACCAATTCAGCCTTTACCTGTTAAATTTATTAAAGTCCATAGATTATCCATGATGTATTTGATATAATAATTAAATCATGATGTTAAACCAGTTTCCACCTATCAAGAGATGTTGTTTTTTCAGGACACTTGGATCCCACGTTCAAGGCACCAACTTGCTCATAGAAGGAATCTGAAGGAAGATCTTTTACTTCATGACAGCAGCTAAGTTTGAATTATGTTATCCAAAGGAGAAATTTCTCCACATTAGTCAAAGTGCCCAGAGCTTTCAAAGAAACCAATTTTCCATATATTTAGGGACTCTTGTGTATACATTTAATAACTTTTGATGAAATTTCTTACCCACACAAAGTAGTAAAAAATTTTACAGTGTTTCTTCCTAAATGTTGTGTAAACACCTTCTTAGACAAATGGATTATAAGTCTGGGCCAAAACTTTGTTTCGAGCTAGCCACAAGGGATGAAACCTTTAAGTGCACCGATTCAAGATTCTCTTTAGGGATTTTATAAGAAAAGCGAATGGTTAATCATTGTTAAACTGGATACAAGAAAAAATCATGTCTGGTTAAAGATTATTAGGCTGCCCAGTCAGCTGGGTGGGCAACCCTGGCTTCCCAGAAGTCCTTAATCTTATTTAGGTCTATCAGAAAATTGCTCAAGCATTTTAACAGCAATGCCAATTACATCCCAGAGGAGGTTGTGAATTATATCATGCAAAAAAGTTCTGCCCTAGACCAGGTTTGGGACAATTTTTATTCTCAATGTGAATATAAGTTTTGTGCCAAAACATTATCATCAGTTTTTTTGTTCTAAAGTAATGTTTTTTTTTTTCCTTAAAATTTGATTTCAGGTGGTAAGCCCTTTTGGAATAAAACTATTTCTTACCTTAAAAGAGGGTTGTAAGCTTTGAAAAACATGAAAGTTAGACAAATGCAACACTTTGGAGAAACAGTAAGATTTCATAATGGAAACAGCACTAACATAAGCTACAAATGTGATTTGAAAACAAGCCAGCAGTGTCTAGATCTACCTACCAATATATGAGAAGTACATGATAAACTCTATCATGAAGGGTTGGCAATATCCAGACCATGGGAAATTCTACGAGACTCCAAATGGTTTCTTCAGTAAGCATCCTGCAGGGAGTAGGGGGTGGGGTGGGGGGAAGAAAGGAATCTATAAAAAAATACTTAAAAGACTTACCAATCTATTACAACATGTAGACCTTATTTGCATCCTGATTCAAACACACTACAAAATAAAATATGACATTCATGCAGTTGAAAATTTGAACTCTTACTAGAAATGTAATGATATTAAGGGATTATTGTTAATTTTTAAATTGTGACAATGATAATGAATTTATATAAAATCAACTTTATGATTTAGAAATACACAGTGAAAAGTTTGCAGATGAAAGGTATGCCTGGGATTTGCTTCAAAATAATACAAGAGGAAGAGAAGTGGGTGGGTAATAGATGAATTATGATCAGCCTGAATTGGCAATTACTGAAGCAAGGTGATGGGTATATAAAAGTTCATCACACTCTGCCTACTTTTTGCATATGTTAATAACTTCTTCTTCCTTTGCACCCTCTTCTTCCTCTTTTTCCTTTTCTTTTTATTCTTTTCCATAAATGTTTCTCCCAAGAAAGAATTCTTTGGTTTGGCTTGTAGTAAGCTTGAAGTAAAACTCCAACATATCTTGTAATCAATTTGTCTGAGAACTTGCTTTCTTTAGTTTTTTCATCACATGAAAAGAACCAAGTTGTTCATTGGCACATAATAAAAAACAGGAATTTTGGAGTTTCAAGTTCAGCCACTCATGGTATGTAGTTGGAACCTTGGAAGGAGTGGGCAGAGGAAAATCATATGGAGAGAGAGGAGCCCAACAACAAGGCCAGAGGTGGGGACTCTGGAGGGACACAACTGGGGAGAAATTCTTATGCTTAACATCCAACTTGATATTCTTTCCTGAGCTGTGTTATTACTACTGTTCTCCCCCATCCCAGAAAATGACAACCCCATCTTTCTACTGGCACAGGACAAAAACCTCGTTTTTAATAGAGATTTTATGTATTTATTTGAAGAGAGAGAGAGAGAGCAAAGGGGGAGGGGTTGAGGGAGAGGGAAAGGGAATCCCAAGCAGACTCTGTGCTCAGCGTAGAGCCCGACATGGGGCTCAATCCCACGACCCTAAGACCATGACTTGAGCCGAAATCAAGAGTCAGACACCCAACCAACTGAGCCACCCAGGCACCCCAAAACCTTGGTTTTATCCTTGCTTCCTCTCATTCTTTTACATCTACATTTGATTCATCTGCAAACCCTGTTGGCAGACCTTCAATATATATCCATAACTTATGTATACTCCTTATCACCACACTGCTGGACAGTGGTTCCAGTCACCAGCTCTAACCTATATAGTTTTAATAACTTCCAAAGTCATCATCCAGCTTCTACCTTTGCCTCTCTCAGTCTCTTCCCACCCCAGGAGCCAGACAGATGATCCTTCTAAAGCAAGTCAGGTTCTAGCACTCCTCTACTCCAAAGCCTACAACAGCTTCCCAACTCACTCTGGGTAAAAGTCAACTGTCACACTGACCTACTGGCCTGCACAACCCACTTCCAACCCCTCTGATCACATTTTGGCTCTTCCCTCATTTATTCCCATTTTCGTCGCACTGGCCTCAGGCTCTTCCTCCATCGGGGCTGTGCATTTGCTGCTCCCTTTGCCTGGGACATCCTTCCCCCAGATCCGAGCATGGCTCTCTCCAGCACCTCATCTACTCAGTGCAAAGGCTCCTCACTGAAGCCTGCTTGGGTCATATATTTTAAAAATCAACTCTCCTCCTAGCACTCTGCTTCCCTTTCCTCTGCTTTATTTTTCTCAGTGCATTTACTGTTACCAGACACATGCTAGGGTGTCTTATTTATTGTACCTGTTGTCTGAGTGCTTCCCCTGGAATGTAGGCTCCACACAGGCAGAGATTTTTGTCTCTTTTACTTGTGGTTGAATCCCTGGAGTCCAAACAGGGTGTAGTCTATAGTAGGTGCTCAATAAATATTTGTTAAATGAATCAATTCCTAAAACGAATTAAATCTGGCATGTACAACCTTCTTACATGAGTAGTGCTTTGGGGAATGAGGCAAAGTGGCTGAGTGTAGAGGGGACAGGGCCGTGGTTTCGAGCACTGAGCTACTGAGCTGGGAACACCAAGAGCTTAGCCCAGGGAACAGACATTTCAAGTGAGAGGTGACAATGGAACTTGAGGCCCTGGGAAGGACCTTTCTGACCTTTCCCACAATAGCCTGAACTATTTTATTTGGATATTTACATAAAGGCAATCATAAAACTCTGGAAAGACTTTATTTGGTTACTTTAATAAAATTTAAAGTTACACTGAGAGAAAAGAGACACTTCCTAATATCGGACATTTATGTGTCTGGTATTTTTGCAATTTGATTCTCAGAAACAGGTTTAAATATTTGAAATTAGACATCTGGCAACTTAAACTGGACAATGAAAGACAATCAAAGCTCTCCATTCCAGACCTGCCAGGCACAAAACACAACCTCCAGCGCTGAAGCTGTGGGGGGTGTGAAGTGGGGGTGGGCGGGGAGGGAGGGGCACGGCCCGTGCCCTGGCTGCTTCTCTGGGGCCCTGACAAAGGACAGAGCAGGACACTGGTGAGGAAAGTGGAGGATGCTGTGGTTTGAGGTGCGGCCAGCCCTAGAATCAGCTTCATTTTAGGTTGGCCTAGTTGGCCTGCAGTGACCACTCCATCACAGGACTCATAGAAGGACATGGTTATTTTATCTGGCACTAAGACAATGATAAAAATTTAAGTGTAAAAGCAAAGGCCCTCTAATACATAAGTAGAAACAGCACATGACCCTGCGCTCCCCCCAGCCACTTGCTAATCTGTCATCCGGGCAAAATCAGGTGTCTCCCCTTCTAGTCATCTTTCAACCCAGACATCACCATTTTTAAGGTTGCTCCCCACTGCCACATAGAGGGGCATAGAGGGAGGGCCTGAATTCAGTCCCTCAGGGGTTTCACCCAGATTCCATGATACCCTGACTGTATCCAGGGGTGCCCGTGTATCCAGGAGGAACACTGACGATGCTAAGGACTGGCTGGAAGCTTGCCAGAGGGCTCAGTGAGGTCCCTGGCATGTCTGTGTAGAAGTCTGGGAGGTGGGATGGGCAGAGAAGAAAAATCGCCTTTTAGCTCAGGGCAGCACTAGTCTGGAGCCCAAATGAGATCTGTAGGAAGAGCTCCTCAGGATCTCTAGTAAGACCCCCAGCAAGAGTGGAGATGAGGCTGCTAGGGAGCCAGGAGGCCCCACTGGGCTTTGGCCAAGCTTGAAGAGAAACCAGAGGACAAGCTGCAAGCAACAGGAAAAGCAGATGTTAGTCAGGCCACAGCAACTAGGTGGCTAGATGGTAAGGTCCGGCAGACCAGGGAGCTCAGGACCGTCATGCCTGAGACTCCTGATTCCACCTACCACAAGACTGCAAAGTTTTGTGATGACAACCCAGCCCAACCCATGTATATTCAGGTATTCAGATGCCGTCTGGAAGAGGAGTCAGGAAGGTGGGTGGAAGACAGAGGAATCACCAAGTACCTTTATCTGGAAAGGTGGAACATTAAACAAGGGGACTCTAAATGTTTGCCTCAGGCCAAGGTTTAAACCAGATTGGACTTTTAGTGATTTTTCTCCTTGCTACTCAGTGGTTGAAAATTGACAAAAGATGTTTGTCTAGTTGTCTAAAAATACCAATTATTTTTTTTACCTGTCTAATACAAAGAGTAAGTAAATTACAACCTCATAATATGTACATGATTGTTGATAACCCTGTGTGTAGTTAGTTTTCTATATTTGAAAGCTTCTGGCTCTTTCGGAATAGTGGAGAGAGGGTAGGTTATAGCCCCACATAGATCTACGTTTGAACCTGGCCCTCGCATTCTGCTTGCTCTCTGTGGGAACGTGAGGGAGTTACTTAACACCTCTGAGTCATGGTTGTCTGTAGAATGGATTTAATACTGCTGACCAGAGTCTTGTTCTGGAATTCAATGGCATCTGAGTGTAGAATTGCCCAATCCAGGGCTTGTCATATGGAACATGCTCAACAAAGGTCAATTTTCTTTTCTTCCCACACTGAATAATTTGCACAGTGACAAACAAATGATAAATTGTTTCCTAGTTAATTTACTCCTATTGACTACTGATAAATTGACCTTAGTGTTTGATGGGATCATCCAAATTAAAATATTGACATGTTAAGACATAGTTTTTATTTTAATCCAGTTCCAACTATGACCTGTAGATGTCTTTGTGAATCTTCCTCTGTACCCAGTTATGACTAAAGGTACAGAAGACAGCTCAGCCATTGGCATTAATGATTATTCATAAAGCACAAAGGGTTGGTGTGTGAGAAGGGAGAGCACTAGGCACTCTGTCTGTCCACTTAATTTCCTCTGTCTCCCACCACAGGGTGAAATGAGACTTTCCTCAAATCCCTTTGCGCTCGATCCACTCTCAGCCTTACAGTGGGAGTAGAACTACAGAGCAAGGGACTCTGGGGGCAAAGGCCAAGTTTTTGTGGCCTTTCTGCCCCCCCCCCCCCCCCCCCCGCCGCCACCACCTACCTCAACCAGGGAACTCAGGACAAACAGCTGCTTACAGATGTCATGTGGGGCACTTTCCACAGGAAGCTGGTATTTTCTATGGGACATGATTTGACTTGCTTGTTGATTTAGGTGACACCAACTGAATAAGGGAGGGCTTCTGCCATGTATCCCTGTTTGGGACAAAACATTCAGCTTTTGTTTCAATGGACCCAAGCAACTCAAAGCACAAGAGCTAACCATTGAAAGGGGAGGGGAAGAGGATTTAATAAATCATTTGAGATATATATATATCTCAAAAATAAATCATTTGAGATATATATATATATATATATATATATATATATATAAATTTTTTTTTTAGTAGGTCCACACTCAGTGTGGAGCCCAGTGTGGGGCTTAAGCTCACAACCCTGAGATCAAGACCTGAGCTGAAATCAAGAGTCAGACACTTAGCAGACTGATCCACCCAGGTGCCCCTTCACAGTATTTTTTTTTTTTTTAAAGATTTATTTGACAGAGAGATAGAGAGCACAAGTAGGCAGAGGGAGAGGGAGAAGCAGGTTCCCTGCTTAGCAGGGAGCCAGACATGGGGCTTGATCCCAGGACCCCAGTATCATGACCTGAGCTGAAAGCAGCCGCTTAACCGACTGAGCCATGCAGGCGCCCTGCATAGTATTTTTAAATGACATTTTCTACTTCATGAAAATAGGATTCCTTAGGATCCCATAAAATGGATATAAATACCTGTTCCTGAATTGATGGGTCTGGCCTCTCCTGGGCTGCATTTTATGTGGTATAAAAGGCTTCTGGTGACTAATGGATATGGGGCAGTGGTGGGTGAGCAAAGAGAGGAGGGGTTGAATCTCCCTTCTGCATTCTACTTCATTTTGAAAAGGATGAAATGAAGATTTGCTTTATTTTAGGGTGGGGCTCTGTGTTTTCTTCCTGACAAATGACTGAGACAATTTGAGCAGAACTGAGTTTGGCATTCGACTTTCTGGATTTCCTCCATCTCTTTTCATCTTCTCTTCAGTCCCCTGGACCTTAAGACTGTTAGGTCTTCTTGAGCAACCCTGAGGAGATTGTGAGCCGGGCTCCTTTCCTCATGGAGTCCCAGGTGTCTGCTTTGTTCTGCCTACACTTAGTCTATGCATGCGGTAGTGGCCATGGAGGGATTCATAGAGAAGGAGAATGAGATGGTGTCTGTGGTTCCGTTTGTCCTCAATGGAGGATGATCTCCTCCCCTTGGAGACTTGAGTGGAAGCCACATGATGCTGTGCTTGTCAGTACATAAAACATAAACATAAAGCTTCTAAAGTACCAAGAAACTAGTCTAGAACGGGGTAAGGGTTTTCCTTGAGAGGCAGCAGGTTTCCTAGTTTCTACTATGTGTTCAATTTTAATCATATCCAAATTTCTTTTGATCTTTCTCTTTCTTCTTTCCTTTAGGCTAAAAAGGGTGTTTTTTAAATTTTTTTTAAAAGATTTTATTTATTTGACAGAGAGAGACACAATGAGAGAGGGAACACAAGCAGGGGGAGTGGGAGAGAGAGTAGCAGGCCTCCCACAGAGCAGGGAGCCCGATGCGGGGCTCAATCCCAGGACCCTGAGATAATGACCTGAGCAGATGCTTAATGACTGAGCCACCCAGGCACCCTAGAAGGGTGGTTTTTAAAATCAGTATTATACTGCAAATTTCTTTTTTACTAAAAAGTATATTTAATTATTTGTCTATTAATGGAGAGTCAGGATGCTTCCAGGCTACAAACAATGCATGTACATATATTCTTCTGGTTTACCGTATTTACTTACTCATCTGTAAATGAAGAAATTGTAGGGTTTGGTGGGGGGATTAAATGAGATAATGGTTATAAAAGTACTTAAAATAGTACCTGGTACAGAGTAAATGTTCAATAAAGTTGGCTGTCATTCTTATTTAAATATTGATTTCATAAATTATTTTTCCTTCTCTTGAAGATATTTATCCCTGGGACTTCTGACCAGTGGAAATGGTGACACTATGCCCTTTCAAGGTCATAGACAGGACACAGCATGTCTACATAAAATGCCCTCCTAAAGCTTCACTTAGAACCTCACTGAGGGTTCCCAGTGAGGTCCCCCAAATTCATGTGGTCTATGCTCCCCCTCAGTTCCTAATTTCAAAGTGGCTCTGACAATTTATTCATTTCTGCAGGGGCCAAAATACATTTGAATGTTGTCATTGAGATGTTAGACTTTTCTCTCATCTCTAAAGTATAAACTTCAAAACACCTAGGGAAGTGGGTGGGAGGGTTGGGAGGATGAGTGTGCTCCTTGCAAAGGCTACTCAGCAGAATGAGACTGAAGGAGTTGGCCTGGCATTCCTGTGACAGGAGGTTTGTTTGGAGGGACTCCTGTAGAGACCAGGGTGGGAAGTGGCAGGGTAAAGTGCTGCCTCAACTTTTATGTTTGAATATGTTCTTCAGATATTCTTCCCACTCAGAAGTTATCAGTGTGACAAAGGAACAGCTGTCTGACCTCAAAGAAAGGTGATCTCCTGTCCCCTGATACCTCTCTCTGCAGTCCAGGGCTTCTGAAAGGAGCCATCTCTGGATGCAAACTGATTTTCTCTGTGTTGCTTTTTTTTTAAAGCTTTGAACAGTGTGGCAAAAGATTAAAAAAAAAAAAAAAAAGAGGAAGCTTTTGCTCCAAATGAACAAGATTTCCTAGAAGAGAAAAGGTCTAAGAAGCTTCTCCACCACCTGTCCTGGTAAGGCACAGAGAAAACGTTACTTCACATGAGAAAGCTTATCAAATAAAAACTCTGTTTGTCAGAATTTTCTCTCTAGTTCCCACCCTACAGAGCCCCAAAGGCTCTCTCCCCACTGACCAAAACCAAAAAGCAACAAGACAAACTAACTCAAAGCGGGGTGGATAGGACTGAGTGTTTATGGAGCTATTAAAAACTAAGGGAAGATGGGGCACCTGGGTGGCTCAGTCGTTAAGTGTCTGCCTTCACCTCAGGTCATGATCCTGGGCTCCTGGGATTGAGTCCTTAATCAGACTCCCTGCTCAGCAGGAGGCCTGCTTTTCCCTCTGCCTGCTGCACTCTCTCTCTCTCTCACAAATAAATAAATGAAATCTTAAACAACAACAACAAACAAACAAACAAACAAAAAACACCTAAGGGAAGATGCTGATTCTACCCAACAAAGAAACTGGAAGTATGTCAGGAGACAGAGTGGGGAAAGAAAAGAGGAAAAAAGACTTATTATACATGTTTAATTCTGCCTACATCCAAAGACTTACAAAATTAAAAAAATGAAAATACAGAATGCATTTTAACAAAAACAGATTAGTATGTGGTAACCATGTGCCTACTTAGTGCAAAGCCTCTACTTTTCAGAGCCATAGGAGTGAAGGATGGCTCTGTTACAGACTGAATGTTGTGTCCCCCCCCCAAAAGTTCATGGGCTAAAATCCTAACCCCCGATGTGCTTTTATTAGGAGGTGGGGCTTCGCGGGGGTAATTAAGTCATGAAGGTGGAGCCATCATGGATGGCATTAGTGCCCTTATAAGAAGAGACCTGAGAGCTTGTTTCCTCTCTTCTCCGCCATGTGAGGGCACAACAAGAGGACAGTCGTCTGCAACCCAGGACGAAGGTTCTCACCAGATACTGGATTTGCTGGCACCTTGATCTTTGACTGCCTGCCTCCAGAACTATGAGAAACAAGTGTTTGTTGTTTCAGCCACACAGTCTGTGGTAATTTGTTACAGTAGCCCAAACTAAGACAGCATAGATGAATTCGGTCCACTGACACCCACCAAAAAATTTCATGTTGGCCTTTAGTTTTAATTTTCTTCTCAACTAGAGACTCTAACAAAAGTAAACCAAACCAACTCTGAGTTTCAGAAGCTTTTTTCCTATCTCTGTACTAGTGAGTTATGAAAGTGGCTAGTGACAAACATGAAGAAAGGGAGACGCAACAAGACTCATTTAACCACATCGTAGGTAGCTGTGGAAAGTGGGGGTGACACCAGCTCAGCGTGAGAGAGAAATGGCAGATCGGGCTCTTAGTTTTACCTTTGTTTGTAGGGGGTTGGAGACCAGTGTGGTAGGGGCCAGGCACGGGGATGGTTGCAGTGCATAAATTTGCACTTAATCCTTGCCACAGCTCAGTGAAGTGGACATTTGTATCTCTGTTTTACAGAAGAAACTAGAGTTCTAAGTATCACGGTCAAAGTCACACATCTAGAAGCGGTGGGACCAATATTTGAACAAGGAAGAACCACTGTATTTGTTGTGCAGTGAGGAGACATATTTGCTCTGTAATTTGAACTGACAGACAGTTCTGAAAGGTTCTGCGGAGTGGGAGCCGGGATTGATGCCCCATCAAACCAAAGCCACGGACCCTCTGGCATCATGGTATAGGAATCAGCAAAGGAATTAGCTCTGTTAGGCAGGAATGAAGTCCATGCAGAGAGAAGGAGAGATCGGAGGCTGCTGGGGGACCGGTGTAGGTGCAGTGTTTACAACTACAGATGCATCAATCACCCTCCTAGGCCCACTAATGAAAATGGCCAGCAATTTTTTTAGAGCTCCCCATGTGCTTGTGCTGTGCAAGAGTTGAGCATACTGAAATAGCTTAAATAGGATTCTGTTCCTTGCCACCTTATAATCCCTCACTCTTTCGGGCCCCTTGTCCTCTCTACTACAGCTTATTGCCTTTCCTAAACGTAGAAATACAGTAGGTAGTTCAAGAGCAAGATAACAAAGAAAAGGGGAATGCAAAGATGGAATCTGATGTGATGGCTTATCTCCTTCCAGACCAACTAAACTGATATTTTTTTGCAGATATCTTTGTTCAACACTATCAGAGTTTGCTGAAGGAATGGCCAATCTCTTCTCTCGGATATTTGCAAAGAGGCTCTAGTGCCACCTGCTAGTAGGACTCTGTCTTCATGGAACATTCTTCAGAAAATCTTGACTAATCCTTAATGCTTTAGAAATGTGAATTTGTCTTCTTATTTATTTTATTTTATTTTAGAGATTTATTTATTTATTTTAGAGAGAGAGAGAGAGAGCCTGAGCTGGAGGGGAGGGGGAGAGGGAGAGAGAATCGCAAGCAGATTCCACACTGAGTGTGGACCCTGACGTGGGGCCCGATCTCAAGACCCTGAGATCATGACCTGAGCCGAAACCAAGAGTCAGATGCTCAACCGACTGTGCCACTCAGGTGCCCCATGAATTTGTCTTTTTATTTATTTTTAAAAAAATGTTTAAAAAGAAATGCAGTGAAGTATCAAGTCTGACCTCAACGTGGGTGTAGAGGGGATAGAGTGTGTGCTCACCATCTTGGCACTCAGGCAAAACATACTTTAACAGCTACAAAGAAACAGAGAGAGGGTTAGAAGGTCATAAGTGAACAGAAGCTATTAGTGGTCTTGTCCTTTTCATTGCTTTGATCAATTAAAAAAATCTTTTCAGGCACAAAACCTTCTTTTCTAGGTAGGATAAAAGTACAGCAGCCACATTCCAAACAAGGCATTCTAAAATCATCATCATCATCATCATCATCATCATCATCATCATCATCGTCAACACAGTGAAGCACAAACTATTAGAAAACAATCCTTGCCCCTTGACCCGTACTTTGCTTTGAATTGGACATTTTATGATTTGGGGGATGATTAGGTGGTTTGTAAATTTTCCAGATCTTTGTTGTGATGGGCTGTGGAACAGAAAGTGATCTATCCAGGTCAAGACCAGTACAGGTCTTACAGGTGAAGGATCCTTCAGCTTTTAATGATGAGAGGTTGGGCATAGAAGAGTCTAGTCAGTTTATTCGGCCACCCACTTGGGATGGTAGCAAAATGCTCATTAGTAGGGGAAGTTGAAAAATTTGAATTTTCAAATTTGAAGTGTGATTTCAATTTTTGGCATTTTATCAGATACTTGGTGAACATATAAATGAGGATAAGGGAAGGTCACTCATTCAAAATATTATTCATAGGATATTTCCTCCATGCCAGGCACTGTGCTCAGCACTGAAGGTAAAATAGCCCTTGCCTTCATGGTCTATTTTATTCTCTCCATGCTTCATTCTTTAGGACAATATTCAGTTGTATTTTTTATTTTATTTATTTATTTATTTATTTATTTATTTTTTTTAAGATTTTGTTTATTTATCTGACAGAGACACAGTGAGAGAGAGAACACAAGCAGGGGGAGTGGGAGAGGGAGAAGCAGGCTTCCCGCCAAGCTGGAAGCCCAATGTGGGGTTCGATCCCAGGACCCTGGGATCATGACCTGAGCCGAAGGCAGACGCTTTAACGACTGAGCCACCCAGGCACCACCTCAGTTGTATTTTTCAGAACAAGTTTGTTCTATCAACTTACAGCTTGATACAGAGCTACTAAGAACTCTGAGGATATACCCCACCCCAACCATCTATCCAGGAATACATCAACTTCACCAAGTATCCTATGCTGATGTTCCTGTTCAGAATACTAAATTTAAGGATCATGATAGAATTTTCCACCTGGAAGAAGAGCTTAAGTCATAATTAGGTCTCTTCTGTAATTAAAACAAAACAAAATTAAAATCAACCTATAAGGTTATCAGTGTCCATGCTAACAGTGCTATAGAATATAGAATTTACAGTAGTCCCATTACTGTTCTCACTCATGGCCTATGAAATTTACATCTAAATTTCAAATAAAAAAACAAAACAAAACAAACCAGATTCCTGCCACTTAAAGCTAAGGAATAGTAAGAAATCAAACCAAAGCATATCTGGAAAAACCAACCTGCTAACTTTTAGAATCCACAACTAACACTGAGCCAAAGAGGCTGGTGTGATATTTCAACATGCTATAAAGATAGTCACATTACTATCTCGGAGGGGTGCATGGGTAAGGGTGGAAGGAGGAGGGGACCGGAGTTTAGGGAGGACGGAGAACAGCAATTTTAGTCCTTCATCAAGTCAGGGGAAACCAAGCAGAATCCAGGGCCACTCTTCCAACCTTAACCTGTCAACTTAGAAGGAATTTGCCTTGTCAGTGTTTCAAGAACATTGTCTAAGATGGTGGCTTGTTTATTTATTTCTTGGATTTATGGATCAACCTTCCTCCCGAAGGGCTCTCTGCTAAAATTTAAACATGGTTTAGATCTCTTCTTCCTGTAATCATCCCCTACCTCAAAAGAGAGCCGTGTTGTCCTGCCATGTGATAACAATGGTGTTTGTAACCCCATTTGACACACACATTTATTGTTACATATTAATTCATCTTTTTTTTTTTTTAAGAAAAGAGATTGACAACAATTTTCAGGTGGACACCATGTGTTCTTTCTTGTTCTGTATTGTGTTTTTCCATGTGTTCCCTGCTCAGCCTCTTGGAGGAGATTGTTTTCCTTTCTCATCACTGTGTTTCCTTCTCAGCCTTGCTGTCTGCTCATCTGGGCTGTTTTCCACCTTACAAACCTTTAAACAGCTCACAAATTCAACCTTCTCTGGTCACAATTTTGAAATCACAAATTAAATGGTTTTGTCAGCTCAATAAACTCTCTTCACTTACAAAATAAATAAATAAATAAATAAATAAATAAATAAATAAATAAATAAA